>NW_024540288.1:0-297486 GCF_016647625.1 Suillus subalutaceus | reverse complement strand
TCAACTTATATTCATTAATAAAGTACTTCAACAGATAGCTAAAATATAAAATGTGCAATGCGTATATGTATTGACAATCATGTACACAGTACAAGGCTATGGTCACAATGCAACATCCAACAGACAGATATTCTAATCAGCTGTACTCATCAGCGACTGCATACCGATTTTAAGAACGAATTCGCTTACATGACTTGATGGTGGATTTTGGACGAGGAGACCAAAGTGACCGCTCTGAGCAGACAAACCCGCACCTCACCACGAGAGCGCGTGTGCGCCCTACATTAGCTTCCGCATCTCCAAAATTTCTCTTTGCCCTCTTCGCTCGAAGTCGTAGGTGGTGTTTGCGCATGCGAAATTGATGAAGAAGCCGCTCAGCAAGGTCCTTCTCGAGACGTCGAACTTCGAGATCAGCTCGTGCCATCTCGAGCAGGTAAGATGCTTCCTCTGAAGTCTCCGGCATTGAGTCCATGTAAGCGTCAAATGGTTCATTTGGGTAGCGGCGTATGTACTGTAGATAAAACTGATTCAAGGCAAGTGTTAGAATCCAGCCCATAACTCACCATATTATACACTTCCGAGGAGTCAGATGTATCATCTGAGATGTCGGAAGGAGTTACAGAATCTGAGATTTGTTGGCCTCGACATAGCGAATACGGGGATTGAGATGATTGAGATGGTGAGGCATAGCTTGAACGACACTTCGACATTGTAGTTACAGTTTGCGTCGTCCCGGAAATTGCCGGGACAATATTGAATCCAAATGAGTTCAATGACTTACTTCGCACCTTCGATATGCGCTGCCCCTCCTGCAGCAAGCGTTTTAAGAATGAGGGACGCTTTCTGCAACACCTGAATCAGCCTTCTTCTCACTGTTACAAGTGGGATGGTAACCTAGTTCGCATCTTAAGACCAGCACAAGCTCCAAGTCCTCAATTTCCTCTCCACAACGACACGGACCCGACCTTTGACCCGGAGTATATGGACCATGGAGTTGATGCAGACACTGGAGCGGAGTATGGGTCTTCAGGCTCGCAGAGATTACGGTGAAGAAGTGGAGTTTTATGACGGTGCAGGCAAGACGTGGGGTGTTGGGAAGACTTTCATGGACCAATTCAACGAGGATGAATATGCTGCAGAGAGGGAGCAAAACCAATACTTTCCTTTCGCTAGCAAACCGGACTGGGAGATGGCATCGTATATTCTTCGGTCCGATCTTAGCATGGCCGAAATCGACGAGTACCTCAATCTTGAATTTGTGAGTTCATCTATCCTCTAAATTTCTTCGTCTAAACTTATGTTCAGACCAAAACACTCCCGTTGTCATTTCGCTCTTCGCGAGAACTCCGAGGACGTGTTGAATTGCTCCCAGCTCCCCCTCAATGGAAGTATCAAAAAATCACTACCGAGTTTCCAACGACAAAAACCCTTCAAATATTTTATCGGGACGCAATCGAGTGCTTGCAGTCACTTCTCAGTCACCCACTGTTGGCCGCCAGCTTTGATTTCATCCCATGCAAGGTTTACGAGTCTGCCGAACGTGCGGTTCGAGTTTATCATGGTTTCATGACAGGCGATCATGCTTGGAACCTTCAGGTAAGGTCTCGTGTCTTGATTCCTCGTTCTGTATAACTAACAAGACCACAGAAAGACCTACCTGAAGGTGCATCCCTCCTTGGTGTAGTCCTCTCCTCGGACAAGACCAATCTGGGTGTAGACCAGGATGATGGTGACAGTTTTGTTGACGACCCCCACCAGGATCATGACACCTCGAAAGATAGCAACGATGGTAAGATATCCCATGCATGTGTCCATCATGCTACTGAACTTGCCCACTTGCCTTATGCAGATGAATTCACTCGTGCACGCTCACGAGTCGCCGACAGCTCACACAATGCCCGAGATGTCCTCCAAGACCATCGCGCAAAGAACTGTCGCCCTCGCATGCCTGACCTGGATGAGCTCGAGACTTTGCGTCGTCGCGCTACTACTCAAGATTCAGCTCAATCTTCTTCTGAAGAGGAGGTTGTAGTACCACGCAAGAGAACGCGGATGATCAAAGCAACTGCGCAGAACATTCGCTTCTATCCTCCTTCTTGGAAGATTTACTAGAGGCCGCAAAGAAGAAATCACGCCTAGGCTTGCTCACTAGCACAGCGTCAAAGTGCAGTGATTTTCTCAAAACCAAGGGTATTGAATATCTCTTAGAAACACTCGAAGACTTGGATCCCAGGGTGTTGGTGTTGACGACGGATACTGGGATGAATATAAATCTGATATGGCAGTCCTGGTATTTGTGTTCTTACTCTGTCGGATCACGCTAACAATTATTTTAGCTATGGGACGATCGCGCTACTATGCGTTCCGAAATGAAAAGGCTGCGCGTCCGATTGTTCTGGCACATTACGAAATTCTTCCACCCGATGTTGACGACGAGAACGACTATGAGCGGGAGGTGCGTGACAACATCAAAACATTGTTGCAGAATGGTGCTTTCCTACGGGATGGAGTAGATGCACAGCAGGTTAATGAGAAATAGCCCCGCACTTACTGACTCACGCGGTGTGTATTAGGGCAGGACCAATAATCTTGCAAACGAGGCCCTGGGCAGCTTTTGTATGTCCTATTTTACAAGGGTGAGAACACGCTCGCGAAGTCATTTCCAGACTTGTTCGCCGATGCTGTCCCCGAAGGTGCCGTTGCACTTGCAGCGACTGCGGTATGTGATCTCAGGCTCGGATAATCGTCTTCGCTCATTCATCTCTAACTAGCTTGCTGCCGCTATCGACGAGTACAAGACCGGTACTTACAAGCAAATGAAATTCGTCACCGATTTATATCAACCCATCTACGACAGCGTCATTCAGCTCTACCATGATGTGCAGAAGGACCACTATCATGCAAGAAATGCTGGGCCGCCAGAAAGAAATGGGCTCGTACTGCAGGGTATTGTGAAGCTTTTTTTATCATTTGTATCATTTTCTGACGGCTATGCAGAATCCTGACTCGCGATGATCCAAACAGGCCGCCATGACTGGGGCTTGAAAACTCCAACTGGACTGATCGTGTTTTTAGCATTTTTGTAGGATACCTGATTGTAGTATGACGCAATGACATCATGATTTGTTTGGTTTCAATTACTGTGCACTTTCTGTAGTGATGCTGTGAGCATTCTGCAGTATTCCTGTCTGGCCTACCCAATGCTCTGTATTGTTTTGCTCAGTGTAGCTAACACTCTGTACCGCTCTGTGCAGCTCTGTACAGTATCATACATTACACTGTACGACTCTGTACAGAGCTGCACAGAGAGAACCCTCTCTGTGGCTCTGTGGCTCTGTCCAGCACTGTCCAGGGTTGTACAGAGGACCCTGGGTTTGCTGATGTTTGAGCCCGCTGGACCACAATAGTACTTCCTTCAAAATTGGTGTCTGCCTTGTGACGCCAAAGAACGAAGGAATGATGAGATTCAGCAAGGATTACCGATGTCCGGAGAGAGTGAGTTTTTCGAAAAGCCCATAAGGACGGATTATCAGGCCAGACAAGTTCTCCCAGACGGAGCAGCCCATAAAAACCCGTCGAAAAGTTGGGCTATGAACAACAAGTCATCGTGAGATGGGGATTTGGCAAGGCGGCAGAGGTAGTTTCTAGGTCAGCCCTAGACAAAGGAAGCTTGCGGCAAATGGGAACCCCAAACCGACGTTTTGCACCTTTAAGTGTGCGTGACACTAAGCGAGAGCGTCGATTTTGGCGCACAGTGGGATAGTACTCCTCGAGGATGCTACATATTCCCGAGAGATAGTTGTCGACAGGATCGGGGATTAATGTGCGCCGACATAAAAGTGACGAAAAGGGAGAGTGTGTCTGGCGTAGGGTCAAGAGCAAGATGATGGATCTCACAGAAAGTCACATAAGAGTTGACGGCCGAATGAATAAGTCTGATTAGTTGTTTTGTCAAGGGCAAGTCCAAGGTTGATGGAGCGCTCATGAATTAGACGCTCCATAGGCCAGGCAGCACGAGGAGGCTGCCAAGCCTCAACCGCTGTAGGAATCATTTTTTACCCGCCCCCAGTGCATTCCGAGGGGGTTGAAATGGAACAATCCGAAGCCCTGGTGAACAAGAGACAGCATCACGTGCTTGCCAACGTGATAGATGATCTGCCACTACATTATCCTCTCCTGCAATATGAAACACACGAAAGTCGATGTCGAAGGCAAGGATGGTTTCGACAACGTCCATAAGAAGATGATTATACCCGGGTCCGGTGGATAAGGTGTTGAACATATAAACGGTATTCAAACTGTCAGTATATACTGCCAGTTTTCCATTGACCGGCAACCGAGTGACGCCATCGTGTATACCAGAAGCTACGCAAAGTGCTTCAGAGAAAAAGATATCTGCCACGGGAGGATGTTCCGGCAGGTTAGACTGAAATGCGAGGTTGAGAGATGGATACCAGAAACCCATACCCGACCCCAACGCATCACAGTAGACTTCAAGGATATCCGATTGAGGAGGGAAGGACTGCCAAGAAACGGATTTGAAAAGGTAGATGCCGTCAGATCGATTAAGATGAAAAGCTGCCCACTGAAGCTCTTCGACGACAGCATGATTGATCCAAATCATTCCTTTTGCATTGGTCTTACCCTTAGTCTTGGTGTAGACTGCCGAAAGACCAGGGCGAAGAAGAGGACATACGTTAAGAGCCCAGTTAAGAGTGCCCGCGATATGCTCAAACTCTCATAACGACCTCCTCTGACTATACCTGGCGAAAGACTTGAGTTCTCAAACTAGTCCTTTCTTCGATTCGTCCTTGAGAGATATCTTCATCAAGTTAGGATCCACCTCAAAGCCTATGACCGGTAGTGGTGAACCATATACCTGTTTCTGTTCTTCATGCGGGTTGCCCAGTTCATCCCACAAGAGGAGAAGGGAAACCATGGGGGTAGGAAGCATCTTACGATACTTCACGTAGTAAGACATATCACTGGCCCTGGCGAAAGAGAAAGAATCATCGACATATATAAAAGCTTGAATGAGCCGGACGAATACCGCAAGCCAGATGATGAGGGACATGAAGGCGTGAAAGATACGCTGCGAAGCTCGTCCTCCAAACACATTAGCTCTATCAACACGTCTTTCTCCTTTGAAGGTAACAACTTGTTTGATTTGCCAGAGAGGATGCATAGGCATGTGGCGATACGCCTCAGAGACGTCAGCCTTCCAAACTATTAGTTTCTCGAGTGGATGATGATGTCGAAATTCTCGGATTGCATCACCGAGGTCCTGGACATTGTCCAAGGTCACCCCAGCAATGTCGTCCTTAGTAATCATGGAGTTAAGGGAGAAATCCCCGGCACTATGATTAGTGACAAGGCAATACTTGCCACCTTCTTTAGGAACCGCATGAATGGGCATGCTATACATGCCAGGCAGAAGTTGGGGACCGAAATTAGGTGAGTACCTTCCAACGGACTCCTCCTTTGAAATCTGACTCCGAATGAAGTCGCGTTGGGCGATGGTTGACGGAGTTGGAGATGGGATCTCCCACGTAGTGGGATATACTCCAGCATGAGTATCCGCCCAGGGCCAGAATCCTTCACGAAGGCCTTGGCATACTGAGTGAACAAATGGGAGATTAGGATGATGGGCGAGGGTAAGAAGGGTTTCAAATCTGTCGACATTTATGGGAGTAGAGACCTTGAAAAGATGAGGGTACTTCTCAATAGTAGAAAGCGCTGTGAGATTATCGTATTCAGATGGAGGAGGATGCGGGAGAGGCTCAGCAGTCTCAGTCCAAATAGCCGTTCCACTGAGGGACTTTGCTTCGTTCCCCCATACCATCCTTCTCCTAAACCTTTGACCCTGCTATGGTCTCATTTAGTTTCCTTCGCCAATGGACAGTCGGCTCGTTTATGTCCTGCGTGACACTTGCTGCAGACATGGAACCTGGAACAGTCGGAAGCGGACTTATCACAGATTCCTCGGTTCCAGTTGTAGCACGCCTCCCCTCGGCCAGAAGTTTCACTTCGTCCTTTCTTACCACCTCCTGCTCCTTTGGCATTAAACTTATCCCTGCCGGAAGAGCTGAGCTGATGCAACTCTGCGTAGGCGACCATTCCGAGCGAGGATAGATGTGAGACTTCGAGTCGCCAGAACTTTGAGATGGCATCAAAGCGAATGTATTTTTGGCCTTCAATTTTGAGTCGACATGCCTTGTCAAAGTCGAGAATTCGTGAATGGAGGGCGTAATGGACATCGACGAAGAAGCCGGAGATGTAACAGGCATGATGAAGGAGAGGGCCTCAATCCAGAGGTCTGTCGCGATACTCCAGTCGCCATATGTTCTGACCTTATGAGTAGCGGTTGGCTGGGAAAGGGTGATTTCAAATCCTTTGCCGAGAGTTTGGGTTTGCTTGGGATCGATAGATGTGGAGTAATGCCCTGATAACACTTTTTCGAGGTCAGGCACTCTCCCTTCGAGGAGGAGTGTCCATTGCGATAAAGGGAAGCTGGGGCATCCGGGGGTTGCAGTAACCTGGCCTCGGTAATATTTGGTGTCTTCGGACCATTCCTCATAACATTCCAAGGTGAGCTCTTCGGCACGCTGACTAGAGACGAATCTAAATTGATCTGGGTCAAGCCAAGGATAGAATCCGGCTCATTCTGCAGTGAGTTTGCGTCTCTTTCCGCGCAAAACGTTCTCGTGTTCTTCCCCAGAGTCATCACTCTCATCCTCTTCTTCGGGTACTCATCTGTGCAATTTCCTTCGCAGCTCACTCTCTTTCCGAGATGTGGGCTTGTCTGACTCTCCCTCAGGTTGTTTCGACTGTGTTCTGGGTGGATCATTCGCAACTCGTGAGGAATCACGGTGGGGATTAGACTCTTTGGACGTGTAGTCGAGGAGTTCAAGGAAGTGATTAAAGCCGGGTTTAAAGTCTCGTTGGGTAAGTGTTTCCGATTCGTTGATTGCATCAAGGAGGACACACGGTATTTCAAGCAAGGCGTCTCCCTTCGAAATGAGGCCGTTTCCGAAATCCTCGATGAACTTAGTACACTGGGCGACAGAGTCTGGATCAAACTCTGCCTGGGATTCGGAAGAGGGGTTGGAAGAAATTGTATGGGAGTTTCCTGCATTTTCAGACATGAGAACAAGTGTTCGATGTATTAGAAAGTGCGCAAAATTGCTATTGACACGAATAATACGAGTGAGAAGAGGTAAAAACCCCCATGTCACTCGGCCTCGCTAGACATAGGCTGTAAGAGCTCCACTAAAGGAGGTGAGTGAGACACGATCGACGTGCCGAAGATGCATGGAGCATCGGCCAGAATGTGGCCAAGGGAAAGTCCCATACCAAGGGCAAACCACGGGAAGACCCGGGGAAACGAGCCTGCTATGGAGCGCTCGTCCAATTACCCTGGTGTAAACCAGATTAAACTCGATTTAATCAGTGTGTCAAACACGATCAAAAGCTGTTACGACCAAACTGAAGACAACATCGAACAAGCTGAAGACCAACCTAATAAATTGCTTCAAAGAAAGCCTTATCGATTGAATGTATTGCGTATGTCTTTTTGGGTTGGTTGAAGCAGCGCGAAAGAGCGAGGAACAATAAGCGTACACATGTACAAATATCCTTGAGAAATTGCAATCGGAGCAAGGTCATCAGTTCGCACGGCGAACCCCTATAGGTACATCACATGCCGACGACATTAATGTCAGTTTACATAGTTCCATTCATCCTCACTCTCCTCAGCGCGCGGATCTCATTCGAAACGCCACGACAATCATCTGGGATGAACTTCTCAATACATTTGAAAGCCACTGCATTCCCCCGCATCAACGTTTCGTTCCATCCAAATCGTTCATCCTGGACAGTGAATTTCCTCTGCGACTCGCATATGCAACTACTTTTAATGGTTGTCAAGGACTGACGCTACCACGAACTGTGCTCGACTTGCGAACAGATCCTTTTGCTCACGGTCAATGATATACGATGTTGTCAACTTGGAGTGCTCAAGATACCAAAGCGGGCATTCAAATCTCAAAATTGCGTTCACCCCCAGATAGTCTTCGTCTCGTTAGTGGAGACTGGAATGACATCCGAATATCAGATGCAGGCACAGGAGACATCATAAAACAGTTTGACGCGCACACACAAACCTGTCAATCACTACCCACCTTACTCCCAATGGCAGCAAATTTACAACCACTTCATCTGACAAGATCACGCGGTTCTTTGACTTGACCACATTCGAACCCATCAGGGAGTCACTCGAGCACTCTGATATTGTCATTTGTGTGACATTTTCCGAGGACAGCCAGCTCATCGCTACTGGCTGTGAGGACAAGCTCGTTCGCACATGAACAGTTCCTCTGAGCGAATGAGAGAATGGGCTCCAACAGGTGAGCAAATTCTCTCATCACGTCATGCTTCACGCTGTCCTGTCAGACAGTCTGCACAAAGTACGCTTTCACTTTCGTTGTTTTCTACTATCTCTAAATTCACTCTGTAGAAAACCATTTCAGACACACAGCCTCGGTCCAAACACACCGACTAGGTTCTTCGATGACGTCAGTACTAGAATATAGTCCATAGGACACAGTAAATTCAATGCACGTTTACCATCCTTCTGCAGTTTGACACACGTGTCCCGCCTGGACGCAACAATGGCACTGCTACCACGACTCGTCATGGCGAAGGCCCCCGAACAAGAACATGATGAATGGTATATTTTCTCGCACCACTACTCCCCAGGGCCATGCTCCTCGCCCACGCGGGATTCCCCTTGTGCCACAACATCTTCGCACCACGAGGCAAATATATAAGTTTCCTGACCTTTTGAAATCTATTTCGTGATGACAACATTTCCCCGCAGCGCACCGCTAATGCCAACAGTGGGGAAAGGCATTTAGTGCAGTTACCACATCCTCCTCGCCAGCAAACCTGTGCTGGTGTCTCCAGTGTTTCTACTGCAACTAACAGACCCCCTTCCCCATTGGACGTTGAACATGTTCCAGACATTAGCTGTTTGTCAGTTCTCGCAAGGTGCTTCCAGCGTCTTTCTCGCATTCGACAAACAAGTACTGCTGCTCCCCGCACCCACGAAGCCGCCGCTCCCTTTCGAACCTTTTGTTGGAATGGATACTACTATGGCATGTATCTGAAGATACTTATGTGGATCAATGTTGCTTCCGATAGACGACTGTCATTATATGCAGCATTCAGTGATACTTGGAGACCAGGCATTGCTGATTTTTCCAAGGGCATGGGTCTATCTATACTATACTTAGTCTCCATGGCATCACATCACTCGCATGATTAATCTAGTTCATTAACAAGGCATCTATGAAACATGGTGCATTGCACGTCCTGATTAAGGTGTCGACACTAGCCGCTTCAGAATCCTTGTACAAGTCCTTAGGAGTTTAATTGAACTGTGTGTAGTTGACGATGTAGGAAGGTTAGCCTTCGCAGGGTGTGATAACGTCGATACGGGCAGGCACGACACGGGGCAGGCCATAGGAAATGGACATCCTTGCGAAGACGCTCTGGAGCAGCGGCACCACTCTATAATATGCCTTCATAGAACATGTTCTAAGGAAATTTAGGCAAAAAGGTTGCATGTGGTACTGCACTTGCAGAGTAAGGGTCTGTTGTCAAGTACAACCAGCGTGATTGCGTCGGACCAGTGTGCGGCTTTCTGGTGGAATTTGCCAATGGCAACCAGGGCATAGATGTTGGCGGCGAGAAATGTCCAGTTCAGCTAAATGCATTCGGGAGTCCAACTCGAACGAGCACAGACTCAGTGAGATGCCGAACCTGGCATGACTGTCAGTCCAGTTTGCACGGGAAAATCTTATTGGTGAGGGTAGTACTCGATGAGAAGTTGAGAATGCGTGTAACAGTATTGTTGTGTCGTGGCTTGATTATATGCCGTAGTTCATGTGCACAATCTTGCGCATATATAGGCCTGCCAGTGTGTCCGAGTCTCGCTGCGCATCCGTATGGTGACCATACTCGTGCACGACAACCTGTAGACGAAATCAACTCATAGTGATCAGGAGAAGTCATCCAATGGAGCGTACCAAGAGGGTAATCGCCAGTCTAGTGAGAAGAGATCTCGGGTCGACTGATCAGTGGCCAAGAAATTGTATCAGTTACGACAGGTCGAAACACAGTAAAAGCGGCCACAGCGCCTACTGAAGAAAGAAGCGCTGAAGATGTTGCTAAACCATACGCAGGACACCACGTGTCTACAGCAAGGCCACCATGGGATTCAGTGATGGCAAGTATCTCATAGAAGATGCAACTTAATACTCCTCATCATAGTGCATGTAAGTGATTGCTGCTCCCTCGATGCTCCTGCTGACCGAGGCACCGAACAAGATTGAATGGCGGTCACGACTCATAAAGCATCCCTCATAGCGCCTACCCAGCCAACACGCAAGGAAATGCCTTTCCTTGAACGAACGTTCAAGGGTCACGAAGAATCTGTGGAGGATGTAGCTTTCATCGCTGGGACTCGTCTCCTCGTCACTGGCTCTGCCGACAAGAGTCTTCGAGTATGGGATCTGGACACAGGAAAACAAGTGGGGGAGCCCTTGTTGGGTCACGATACCGAAGTCCGGAGCGTTGCAGCGTCCACAGGCGGGCGTTGGATTGTGAGTGGAGGAACAAACGGAAGCATCCTGGTCTGGGAAGTTGCGACAAACAAGAGAGAGTTCAAGAGAGTGCTCGTCTCGTTCAAGGGCCATGCGACACAGATTTACAATATTGTATTTGCACCGGACAGCGAGACATTTGCAAGTGCATCAGGGGACGAAACGGTATGCGTGTGGAAGAGGGAGACAGGAAAAATAGTCCTTGGACCACTCAAAGTGGGCAATCAGGCACTCTCGGTGGCATACTCCCCGGATGGGACAAAACTAGCAGCAGGTACCACCGAACACATCGTCATTTGGAATACAGCGACAGGAAAAGAATTACTCAAAATAGAACAGCGGGCATGGCGAATCGCATTCACTCCAGATGGTCTCCGTCTCGTCAGTGGAAACCACAATGACATCCGAATCTCAGATGCTACCACCGGAGATATCATCAAACAGTTTGACGCGCACACCGAGTTCTTTTACTCGCTAGCCATTGCTCCCAATGGCACAAAATTCGCCACCACTTCAGCCGACAAGACGACGCGATTCTTTGACCTGAGCACTTTCGAACCTATCAGCGAACCACTCGAACACCCTGATGGCGTCTGGGGCGTGGCCTTTTCCGAGGACAACCAGCTCATAGCAACTGGCTGTCGGGACAAGCTCGTTCGCACATGGACAGTCCCTCTGAGCGAGTCAGAGAAGGAGTCCCAACAGGTGAGCAAATTCTCTTCTTGTGTCATGCTTCATGCTGACCTGTCATACAGAAAATTCTTCAAGTATGCTTTCATGTCCGTCGATTTGTGCTATCCCTAACTTCAGTCCTGCAGAAAACCATCCCAGGCCCACAGCCTCGTCCAAGACGTGCTCCAATACCGACTAGTAGGTTCTTCGATGATGTAAGTCCAAATGATGCAGTAGATTTGATGCACGTCTCATCATCATTTGATAGTTTGATCCTGGACGCAACAATCACGCTGCTACCACCACGCGTCATGCTGAAGGGTCCGGAATCAAGAACATGATGAATCGTTTCTTTTCTCACTCCTCTGCTCCCCAGGGCCATTCTCCTCGCCCACGCAGGATTCCCCTCGTGGACGTCTTCGCAACACGAGGCAAATATGTAAGTTTTCCTAACCTTTCGACATCCATCTCGTGACGCTGATATTGTCTCGCAGCGCAACGCTAATGCCCAGAGTGGAAAACGACATCTGCCGAGGTCGCTACATCCTCCTCGTCGGCAAGCCCACACTGATGCCTCAAGCAGCAGCACGCCGCCAGCAGGGGCATCCAATGTAGTCAATGAAACTACGGCAGCAACGTTGCAGACCGGAAGTGTCAACGCTTCTGCTACAACTAATCACCCTTCCTCGTTGGAGGTTGAACATGTTCCAGACGTTAGCTGCTTTGCAGTTCTTACAAGGTGCTTCCCGTGTCTTTCACGAACTCGGCCAATAAGTCCTGCTGCTTCGCGCACCAGCTAAACGGCCTCTCCCTTCCGAACCTTTTTGTTGTAGATATCACCAGATGTACCCGGTATTTGAAGACCCGTGCAATCTGATGTTGATCCCGAGAGACATCGCTCGTGGTAGAGAGTAAATGATGATATCTGACTGGTACTTCGTCCCCACGGTGTCACATCACAGCTAGCATTGTCAATCTAGTGTATTACAAGAAAAGCATGGTACATTGTAAATCCTAATCAAGTCATTGACATTAGTCAGTTCAATATCCTTGTACAAGTCGTTCTTAAGAGACTCTTGTTGAACTGCACATAGTTGCCGCGCTGGCCCTCGGATTGGGGCAGGCACAACGCCCGACTTGAAGAACTTGATCACGATGTTTGCCTCATTGGATCCTTCTGTCCTGCGACCAATGATAAGCAGGTGCAACTAAGAGATGAGTTGGAAGTACCTATTGAGGAGCGAAGTTCTTTTCGGGATGTTTCCTCCTGACAATGGTTCTGGTAGAAGAACACCGAGATGTTTGGGCCGGGCCACAGGAATCGATATTCTTGCGAAGACGTTCGGGAGTAGTGGCACCATTCCGTAGAGCGCCTTCATAGAACATGTTGGTGGGAATTCAGACAAACAACCTGGTGATCGCCAACGAGGATGACGGGCCCACCCAGAGCGATCATGCGTAAGACGCGTTGAAAGTTTGGCTAACGTACGACCTGTATGCGGGACACCACGTGTCTGCAGCAAAGCCGACACGTGGATTCAACGATCGCGAGGACCGAGAACCGATATAATTTTCAACTTGACTGCCACTCACCATAGCGCACGTAAGTGTCTGCTCCCCCACTCAACGCTCGTGCTGACCAAGACACCAGACAAGATCGAATGCCAGTCACTACTCGCAAAAACGGGACATCCAAAGTGCCCACCCCAACTCAAGAGGAAACATCTCAGGCCAAACTCACGCTCAGCGGTCATGAACAATGGGTGTCCAGCGTAGCTTTCATCCCTCGTACGAATCTCCTCGTCACTAGCTCCGCCGACAAGACCCTTCGGGTATGGGATCTGAACACAGGGAAACAAGTGGGGGAGCCCTTGTTGAATCACGACTGCGCAGTCTGGATGGTCGCAGCATCCCCCGATGGGTGTTGGATTGCGAGTGGAGGGTGGAATGGAAGCATCCTGGTCTGGGAAGTTGCAACAGACAAGACAGATGTCAAGAGAGAGCCCGTCTCATTCAAAGGCCACGAGATTCTGCTTCGAGACCTCATATTCGCACCAGGCAGCGAGACATTTGCAAGTGCATCAAATGACTTGACAATATGCGTTTGGAAGAGTGAGACGGGAACAATAGTGCTCGGACCACTCCGACTGGATGAGCTGCCAAACTCAGTGTCATACTCTTTGGATGGGAAAAAACTAGCAGCAGGCACCGACAAACACATCATCGTTTGGAACACAACAAATGGAGAAGAACTGCTCAAGATACCAAAGCGGGCCTTCAAAATCGCATTCACTCCAGATAGTCTCCGTCTCGTTAGTGGAGACTGGAATGACATCCGCATATCAGATGCAGCCACCGGAGACATCATAAAACAGTTTGACGCGCACACACAAACCTGTCAATCACTAGCCATTGCTCCCAATGGCAGCAAATTTGCAACCACTTCATCTGACAAGACCACACGGTTCTTTGACCTGACCACATTCGAACCCATCGGGGAGCCACTCGAGCACCCTGATATTGTCATTTGTGTGGCATTTTCCGAGGACAGCCAGCTCATCACTACTGGCTGTGAGGACAAGCTCGTTCGCACATGGACAGTCCCTCTGAGCGAATCAGAGAAGGAGTCGCAACAGGTGAGCAAATTCTCTTCTTGTGTCATGCTTCATGCTGACCTGTCATACAGAAAATTCTTGAAGTACGCTTTCATCCCCGTCGATTTGTGCTATCCCTAACTTCAGTCCTGCAGAAAACCATCCCAGGCCCACAGCCTCGTCCAAGACGCGCTCCAATACAGACTAGTAGGTTCTTCGATGATGTAAGTCCATGTGATGCAGTAGATTTGATGCACATCATGATCATTTGATAGTTTGATCCTGGACGCAACAATCGCGCTGCTACCACCACGCGTCATGCTGAAGGGTCCGGAATCAAGACCATGATGAATCGTTTTCTCTCTCGCTCCTCCGCTCCCCAGGGCCATGGTCCTCGCCCTCGCAGGATTCCCCTCGTGGACGTCTTTGCAACACGAGGCAAATATGTAAGTTTTCCTAACTTTTCGACATCCATCTCGTGACGCTGATATTGTCTCGCAGCGCACCGCTAATGCCCAGAGTGGAAAACGACATCTGCCGAGGCCGCTGCATCCTCCTCGTCGACAAGCCCACGCTGGTGCCTCAAGCAGCACCACGCCACCAGCAGGGACGTCCAATGTGGTCGATGCAACTACGCCAGCAACGCTGCAGACCGGAAGTACCAACATTTCTACTACAACTAACCACCCTTCCCCATTGGAAATTGATAGGGTACCGCACGGGTAACACCGAGGGTCGGAAAGTTGACACCGCACCCGCACCCGCCAACACCGTACCCTTCACGGGTACGGGTACACACCGACCCGTCAATGTCGCGGTTTATGGAAAACACCGCGGTGTCTCTGAACACCGCGGGTACATTACCAAGAAGAGTGTATTAAGTATTAACAACAATGAAATAAAATAGTACTACTTTTCCTTGTCATTCTCCTCTGCTTCGACTTCATTTCGCTTCCAAAAATCAATGGAAAGAAACATACCAAGATCTGCAGAAGGATCGGGATCAGGCTCGAATGCACCTGCCGTTGATTTGTTATCGTCAGTGGCAAGTGAATCAGTACTTGATCGCGTAAGATCAACGGTGTCTGTGGGGCTCGATCGAGAAGACCGAGACACAAATGACTGCTTGACCTTCTTCAAGGGGCGGGCCAGAGCCTTAGCACCCTTTGCAACAGCCTTTTTGAGTGACCTGGCCTTCTCGGAGATGGACGACGAGATAGACTTAGATGATGAGTGTGACTGGGTAGACGAAGCATCAGATGCCTTCTTTGTGAGCTTAGTTTTCATGGGGAGACGACTCAGTGGACTTACTGGTCTCGAGTTTTTGCCTTGGCTTTATGGTAGTGACTCGAGCTTCTCTGCAACGAAGTGTCAGCTCAATAAATTGCTAGAATGATTCACGGGGGTACAAAAGACATGACAGAAATCAGTATAGCATTCACTTGTGATCCTCAAGCTCTCAGAGGAAGGAAAAACAGAGAATCAAACACGGTGTTCAATGGCTGTCGCGCGCCTGGTTCCCGATTTGGTATATTATACCCGCCCAAACACCGTCAACCCGCGGTGAATGGCCACGGTATGCTCAAGGGTACGACTATCCTACTCCGTACCCGTACCCTCCAAACCCGTCAGCATAGAACCGCGGTGTTACCCGTACCCGTGCGTTTCCCTAGAAATTGAACATGTTCCAGACGCTAGCTGCTTCGCAGTTCTTACAAGGTGCTTCCCGCGTCTTTCACGAATTCGACATACAATTCCTGCTGCTCCGCCCACCAGCTAAGCGCCCTATCCCTCCCGAACCTTTTTGTTAGAGTAGATATCACCACATGTACTGAGTATCTGAACTTTGAAGACACATGTAAATCGATGTTACTCGCGAATGACATTACTTGTAGTATATAGTAAATGATGATATCTGACTAGTACTTCGTCCCCAAGGTGTCGCATCACGAGCATGGTCAACCTAGTGTGTTACAAAACTCATACAAAAACACGGTGCATTGTAAATCCTGATCAAAACGTTCACACTAGTCAGTTCAATATCCTTGTACAAGTCACTCTCAAGATACCCTCGTTGAACTGCACATAGTTGCCGCGCTTGCCCTCGGATTGGGGCAGGCACAACGCCCGACTTGAAGAACTTGATCATGATCTTCTCCTTGTTGGATCCTTCTGTCCTGCGACTAATGATAAGCGGGTGCAACTGAGAGATGAGGACATGGAAGTACCTATTGAGGAGCAAAGTTTGGAGGATGTTTATTCCTGACAAAGGTTCTGGTAGAAGAACACCGGGATGTTTGGGGCGGGCCACAGCGATCGACATTCTTGTGAAAACGTTCGGGAGCAGTGGCACCATTCCGTAGAGTGCTTTCATCGAACATTTTCGAGGGAATTCAGACAAACAAGGGTGCATGCGGACGAATGGATCTGTTGCCAAGTACAACGAGACGTTCGAAGAATGATTTTGTCACATGGGCGTGCGCCGCTTTCTCGTTCATGATAACCGGACCAAGTTACTGGTGATCACCAACAACGACAACAGCCAAACGCCAGAGGGGTCAATGGAGGCTACAGAGCTACTCATCTCAAGTCGCCTATGTGCTTGGTGGGTGAGCTGAGATTGTGCGCAACAAATAGAACTGGACGCACCAACCGGAGAAGCCACATACTGTATTCCAAGGAAACTGGTGATGTTGGTCGCTGTAACGACTGAGCCGTAGTACCGGGCATAACCCAAGTCGAGGATGGATACAGATATGTTGGCTGCCAAAGACGAAAACACTTCTAGTTCAAGCAAAACCTGCCATGTGACCAATAGATTAGCTTTGATAGACAGTTTAAATCACATAGATCGCGCAGGGATAATCATCTATGACCGGGGTGATCAAATAACGTGCAGCATTGCAAACCTTGCGAAAGCGGAGTCCAAGACAACCTTAGCCACATAGAGAGAATTGAAACGTGACCACTGCCATGGGACATTATTCGCCTGATTGTGCGGGCCAGGTGAGGAAGCGAATGATGCTGAGCAATGTTTGGACCAGCTTGTGATGATCGTAAAGAATCCTTCTCGGAGAACAGCCCCCTAGGTCATCCGTTCCCATCCCTCCTACACAGTTCGCACCGTCCGCCACGTAGAAAAGTTAAGGCAGTTCAGGCTGGTGACGAGATTGTATTGAACTTGACACATGGATGAATAGTCAGTAGTAGTTAGCCTACGCTGTTGATTTCCCGAGCTACACTGCAGAAGAAGCAAACCCTATATCCATGTGATGGGGGAAAAAACCAATTAAAATTTGACGTTAGCATTGTCAGTTAGACTGCCGCCCGCAGCGCGTGGTCACTGGCGCCCTCGCGGGGAGATAGCGTATGATAGAGCAGTGAGCCGTGATTGTACGGCTCGGAGTGTAGACTCTGCCTTGTAAGCATGCGAAGGTGCACATGAATCCTGGACTGCTAGTGTTCCCGCAGATCGCGATTGTGTTAATGTGTTCGACATCGGGTGCATCATTGATTTAGAACTAGGGGTATCGCAGGTTCTAGGAGAAATGCGTTGAAGTGGGACCGCGAGGAGGAGAACAGGACACGAACCTGAGCGAGGATGCACGATTGGGATTAATATTCGCAATCTGATACTCACGAAGTCGCGACAACAGCCTGAATCCCGTTATTCCACTCTCTTGCCTGCAATCACCCCGGGGAATACTGAGAGGGTACATGAATGCAGAATGCCCCCCGGGAATGAAATGCGTGGCACTGTAACTTACACGAATTGTGCAACCTTCCCCATAGTAGTGGCTCATCATTCTCCCGAGGAAGACTGGGTAGCGGTGGCTCTGCTGGGACCATGTTAATAAGGCATCCTTCTTGTCTGTGACAGACTGGATGGAAGTCCAATTAACCTGCTCCCAACTCGGCCATCCCCATTCTAGGATTCTTTTCTTGGCATTGATGCAGGCAATGAGGATCCCGAGCTGAGCGCTGAACAATGGCTTGGTCAAAATGCTACTACTTAGGAAGCGATTGATGAACATTGCAACGAGTAAAAATGTTCTAGCCAACTGAGCTTGAACCTTCTGAATGTCCGATCAAGCGATAGCAGTCTGCCGCTTCCTTTTTTTTGAATTTCTCCTCCTGGCATCCAATAACCAAGGTCAACCTGTCTGTAATTCAGAAATTCTATCAACTACAATAGGTCGAAACACAGGAAACGGCGCCTACTGAAGTAGCCTCCTCGAATAAGCGCCGAAGATGTTGTTGAACCGTATACGGGACACCACGTGTCTACAGCAAGGCCGACATGAGGGTTCAGTGATAATAAGTATCTTACAGAAGATGCGATTTAACGACTGCTCACCATAGCGCATGTAAGTGATTGCTACTCCCTCGGTGTTCCTGCTAACTGAGACACCGAAAAAGATTGAATATTGAATGGCGGTCACCCCTCACAAAGCATCCCCCAAACCGCCCTCCCAGCCCACACGAAAGGAAGCACCTTTTCTTGAACTGACGCTCAAGGGTCACGAAAGTTTTGTGCATGATGTAGCTTTCATCCATGGTACCCGTCTCCTCGTCACTGGCTCCGGCGACAAGAGTCTTCGAGTATGGGATCTGGACACAGGAAAACAAGTGGGGGAGCCCTTGTTGGGTCACGATGCCATAGTCCGGAGCGTTGCAGCGTCCCCAGACGGGCGTTGGATTGTGAGTGGAGGAGAAAACGGAAGCATCCTGGTCTGGGAAGTTGCGACAAACAAGAGAGAGTTCAAGAGAGTGCTCGTCCCGTTCGAGGGCCATGCGAAAGGGGTTTGGGATGTTGTATTTGCACCGGACAGCGAGACATTTGCAAGTGCATCATATGACAAAACGGTATGCGTGTGGAAGAGGGAGACGGGCAAAATAGTCCTAGGACCACTCAAAGTGGACAGTGAGGCATTCTCGGTGGCATACTCCCCGGATGGGACAAAACTAGCAGCAGGCACCGACAAACACATCATCATTTGGAACACAGCAACAGGAAAAGAATTACTCAAAATAAAACAGCGGGCATGGCGAATCTCATTCACTCCAGATGGTCTCCGTCTCGTCAGTGGAAATTGGAATGACATCAGAATATCAGATGCTACCACGGGAGACGTCGTCAAACAGTTTGACGCGCACACTAGTACTATTACCGAACCCTTTTACTCGCTAGCCATTGCTCCCAATGGCACGAAAATTCGCCACCACATCACATGACAAGACGACGCAGTTCTTTGACCTGACCACTTTCGGACCTATCAGCGAGCCACTCGAACACCCTGATGTCGTCTGGGGTGTGGCCTTTTCCGAGGACAGCCAGCTCATAGCAACTGTCTGTCAGGACAAGCTCGTTCGTACATGGACAGTCCCTCTGAGCGAGTCAGAGAAGGAGTCGCAACAGGTGAGCAGATTCTCTTCTTGTGTCATGCTTCATGCTGACCTGTCATACAGAAAATTCTTAAAATATTATGCTTTCATGCCCGTCGATTTGTGCTACCCCTCACTTCAGTCCTGCAGAAAACCGTCCCAGGCCCACAGCCTCGCCCAAGACGCGCTCCAATCCCGACTAATACTAGTAATAGTTTTTTCGGTGATGTAAGTTTATATAATACAGTACATTCGATGCACGTCTCATCATTATTCGATAGTTCGATCCACATTCTCCACCTGGACGCAACAATCGCACTGCTACCGCCACGCGCCACGCCGAAGGGTTCAAAATCAAGAACATGATGGATCGTCTCTTTTCTCGCTCCTCCGCTCCCCAAGGCCATGCTCCTCAGTCACGGAGCATTCCCCTCGTGGACGTCTTCGCAACACGAGGCAAATATGTAAGTTTTCCTAACCTTTTTACATCTCATGATGTTGATATTGTCTCGCAGTGCACCGCTAATGCCCAGAGTGGAAAACGACATCTGGCGAGGCCACTACATCCTCCTCATTGGCAAGCCCACGCTAGTGCTTCAAGCAGCAGCACGCCACCAGCAGGGACATCCAATGTGGTCGATGCAACTACCCCAGCGACGTTACAGACCGGAAGTGCCAACGCTTCTGCTACAGCTAACCACCCTTCCCCATTGGACGTCGAACATGTCCCGGACGTTGGCTGCTTTGCAGTTCTTACAAGGTGCTTCCCGTGTCTTTCACAAACTCTACGGACAAGTCCTGCTGCTCCGCGCACCAGCTAAGCGGCCTCTCCCCTCCGAACCTTTTTGTTGACGTAGATATCACCACATGTCCTAAGTATCTGAACTTCGAAGACTCATGTAATTCAATGTTGGTTGCAAATAACGTTACTTGTGGTACAGAGTAATGACGATATCTGACTAGTACTTCTTCCCCATGGTGTCATATCACGAGCATGGTCAATCTAGTGTATTGCAAGACTCGTACAAAAACATGGTACATTGTAAATCCTGATCAAGTCGTTCTTAGTAAGAGACTCGTTGAACTGCATACAGTAAGCAGTTGCCGATATAGGAACGCTGGCCCTCGGATTTGGGCAGCTAAGCAGGTGCAACTGGGAGGTGAGGACATAGAAGTACCTATTGAGGAGCGAAGTTCATTTCGGGATGTTTCCTCCTGACAAAGGTTCTGGTAGAAGAACACCGAGATGTTTGGGGCGGGCCACATGAATCGATATTCTTGTGAAGACGTTTGGGAGTAGTGGCACCATTCCGTAGAGCGCCTTCATAGAACATATTGGTGGGAATTCAGACAAACAACCTGGTGATCGCCAACGAGGATGACGGGCCCACCCAGAGCGATCATGCGTAAGACGCGTTGAAAGTTTGGCTAACGTACGACCTGTATGCGGGACACCACGTGTCTGCAGCAAAGCCGACACGTGGATTCAACGATCGCGAGGAGTCAGGACCGAGAACCGATACAATTTTTCAACTTGACCGCCACTCACCGCGCACGTAAGTGTCTGCTCCCCCGCTCAACGCGCGTGCTAACCAACACACCAGACAAGATCGAATGCCAGTCACTACTCGCAGAAACGGGACATCCAAAGTGTCCACCCCAACTCAAGAGGAAACATCTCAGGCCAAACTCACGCTCAGTGGTCATGAACAATGGGTGTCCAGCGTAGCTTTCATCCCTCGTACGAATCTCCTCGTCACTAGCTCCGCCGACAAGACCCTTCGGGTATGGGATCTGAACACAGGGAAACAAGTGGGGGAGCCCTTATTGAATCACGAATGCGCAGTCTGGAGGGTCGCAGCATCCCCCGATGGGCGTTGGATTGCGAGTGGAGGGTGGAATGGAAGCATCCTGGTCTGGGAAGTTGCAACAGACAAGACAGATGTCAAGAGAGAGCCCGTCTCGTTCAAGGGCCACAAGATTCTGCTTCGAGACCTTGCATTTGCACCGGACAGCGAGACATTTGCGAGTGCATCAAATGACTTGACAATATGCGTTTGGAAGAGTGAGACGGGAAACAATAGTGCTCGGACCACTCCGACTGGACAGCCTGCCAAACTCGGTGTCGTACTCCCTGGATGGGAGAAAACTAGCAGCAGGCACCGATAAACACATCATCGTTTGGAACACAGCAAATGGAGAAGAACTGTTGAAAATAGAACAACGGGGATACAGACTCGCACTCACTCCAGATGGTCACCGTCTTGTCAGTGGGAGCAGCAAAGACATCCGAGTTTCAGATGCAGCCACCGGAGACATAATCAAACAAGTGCAATTGTACGGGCATACCGACTACCTGGTCACACTAGCCATTACCCCCAATGGCACCAAATTTGCCACCACATCATGCGACAAGAAAACGCGGTTCTTTGATCTCACCACATTCGAACCCATCGGGGGGCCACTCCAACACCCTGATGTTGTCATGTGTGTGGCATTTTCCGAGGACAGCCAGCTCATCGCTACTGGCTGTGAGGACAAGCTCGTTCGCATATGGTCAGTTCCTCTGAGCGAATTAGAGAAGGAACCCCAACAGGTGAGTGGTTAACCTAGTGTATTAACAAGGCATCTAAAAATGGTGAATTGCATATCCCGAATAAGGCGTCGACACTAACCACTTCAATATCGTTGTACAAGTCCTGAAGAGACCCATTGAATTGCATATAGTTGAAGATGTAGGAACTGTGGGGTGTGACAATGTCAATATGGTCAAGCCTGGGGCGGGCCATGGGAAATCGACATTCTTGCGAAGACGCTCCGGAGCAGTGGCACCGATCTGTAGTATGCCCTCATAGAACATGTATGAGGGGAATTCGGACAAACGAGGGCGCATGTGATGCTGCACTTGCAGAGGAAGGGTCTGATCCCAAGTATGACCAGACGTTCGAAGAGTGAATGAGTCAGACCAGCGCGCATAGCTGTTTTGTTCATAATGAGCCGACCAACTACTGGTTATCGCTGACGAGGACAACCTGCCTACAGCCCAGCAGCAGAGGAACCATACACTTTGCTTCATCGTCGGTCGTGGGACATTTCATGAATGGATAAAGGCGTACCCAGCTCAGTAGCTTGATGTAGCTTCAATCAACACTGTCCTAAACTTGACCTTGTCAAGACGAGGATCACTAGCCCCGACCTCCGCAGCACCAAAAATATCCTCGCACGTGCGGCGAATCTGGGGCACAAGATTATCTCCGAGAAGCTTGTGATACTGGCAAGGGGTTTAATGAGTTTAATGAGTTTAATACGGTATGGCGGAAGGAACATACGATATAGCCATCAACGCGCTTCTCAACTTCATCAAATCATGGTGTTCTTGCTGCATGCACCTACGGATTGTTTGTCTCAAATACTTTGTGCCTGTCAGATCTACACTCAAACACCACTCATTTTCTGAACCCGACGTAGACGTCCACGTTCTTCCCCGTAGTACTCAGGAGCCCGAGCTCATTCACGTCTATTCCAAATAATATGTTCGTCGCAACCTGTAAGTTTCTTTGCAGACTGGCTGCATTTCCCGAGGCGAACATCAGTGTGTTTGAACCTATGCCGCTCGCTCTATTTCTCGGGAAGACTCTACGCGAGGGGAAGTTGAAGATGACGCCAGCCCAACGCGCACGTATATCGGGTTTCAAAAGTGAACAGGCAATCCCGTTATCATAGTGCTATTTGCGCGCAGATCCACCGCAATCCCAAAAATCTGGCACCAGACAGGCATGTACCACCAGAGTCTTCAATGCAGTCCCTATGACGTGCAATGACGTGAGCAGTCTTTCCGAGATGCGGAGATGAATGTAATGATTTCTTTCATATGCGAGCCAGAGATCTGCGGTTGGGAATCCCAATGCGGCCACAATGAAACACCAGTCTCCACGGAAGAGCCACACAATCTAGAAAGTCCGGAATCCCCGTCCCCCGTAAATATGCACTAAACCGTTTTTGTTCGGCTGACCAGTTCAAGATGAGCACATCATCTGATCTTGTTGACGGAAACGGCGTACTTTTGAACCCCAAATCATAAGGGAACGCCCTAGAATTCCTGAGAATCGAGTCGATGTTGCGATTAGAACACAAATGGGATGGGTGGCGAGAGCTGACTGAGCTGTAACAGGAACGACAAAACAACCTGAAATGATGATAGTATGATAAATTTAAAGAACGAACGACTGAGTAAGTAATGTCTTCCAAACTCACCGCAGCTGTCTCCCCTGATTCTGTGATAGTACATACTCGTGCACATCGGCCCTCTTCTCTGAGGTGCGTTGCCGTCACTAGTCACTAGTCGTAGGAGCCGATAGTCATGAGTGGACTGTACGAGTCCATCAGTAACTGCCGACAGACTGTCGTGTCCTTCTTGTGAGAATCTGCTATGTTTTGACGTGGCCACTCCAGTTCCGGTATTGATATCATGCGTGATGGATGATCGATGATGCGGTGTACTAACAGATTTCTGCCGTTCAACGCGTTACGTAGTGCGAATCATGAGTCATACATTATGAGTCACCAACCAATCCTTAGTACGTAATCAAACCATTGCTGTAACTTCCATCGGACTGTCATCGGTTCATCAGCGCTCAGCTGTCACATCACTAGGTCGGCATAAGCATTGAATATTGAATATTGAATATTGACCGCCCGCCGCGTAGTACAAGATGAGGGCTGTTGTCCAACGCGTCGCATCGGCTTCTGTATCAGGTAAAACCTATTAGCAAAGTTATCACAGCTAGTATACCTAACCTGCATCGCAGTTGACGGAAAAGTTATTTCGAGCATATCCCGAGGACTGATGGTCCTAGTCGGAATCGGTACTGGTATGGATATGCATCCCGCTCATCCTGTGCAGATACATAGCCAACTAGTACTCACGTAGGATAGATGACACGCTTGCGGATATCGAAACCTTGACGAACAAAATGCAAGGACGAACGGATCTTCGGCCCTTGTCCTCCGCGCTGACCACTAGCACTACTTCTAAACAGACTTAACATCCGTGTCTTCGATGCGAATGGTACGATGTGGAAATCGAGCGTTAAGGACATTGCTGGCGAGGTTCTATGCGTCTCCCAGTTCACGTTAATGGCGAACACTACCAAGGGCAACAAACCTGATTTTCATCGTGCGATGGTGCGCCATTTCAATTCTTGATAATTTAACGGCGATTTCATTGGTCCTCCGCAGTCCTCGAATGCCTCCAGAGAACTGTATACGACGTTTCTCGAGAACATGCGGCGTATGTACGTGCCAGACCGAATACAAGGCTAGTTTCGTTCTAGTTGAGTGCATGATGACGTGGTTAATGTATTTTTCCAGACGGGCAGTTTGGTGCGATGATGGATGTCTCGTTGACAAACGAGGTATGGGGTATTGTTATTGGACTTTTTTATGCGGTGATGCATGCTGTCTGCATAGGGACCTGTTACTCTGACATTGGATACTCGGAAGTTTGAGTATCTTTCGGTTTCAGGAGGTACAGACAAGAAAACGAGTCAGAACGGCAATAAAGAGGCCAAGAACCAAACGGCTGACGCAGCTGGCTCGAGATCTGCTGCCAGTGTGAATCCAGGCCCAACTGACTCGGAGGTAGACGTTTCGTAGTGTTCGTGTTGGTGAACGATTGAAATTTCTCATCAAGTTCTGTCTCTGCTATTGTTCCCGACAAGGCAAACTGAACTGCGAAAGTTAATTTTGCAAGTTTGGACACTCTGAAAAAACGATGTCACAGTGAGCTGGGTTATGCGGCATTGGCTCGGAGGTGTGACATCAGGAAAGATGCGAGATGACAGTAATAACTGTAACCGGCCTACAACATCCCACCGACGAGAGCCACAATAGCTTTCGTGCGCCACCTGACCTTTCTTTCTCCGCCCCTCCAAGGCACCGCCCAATGATGCAGTCCCTGAATTTCCTCCTGTAATTTTTGACGTAAATCATCTGACGAGGTTGCCATCACGAAAGACAGCTCTGTGTCAAGGTTTGCTGAACGTGAGTTCAAGTTCGTCGACCCAAAAAGCGTGAGGACCGGCGGTGAATCTATTGAAGGAGAAAGCCAAATTCCTGGATGGGAAACGTGAGATCTGATAACGCTCCAACCCAAAGCACTGACCTTTCGCGTGGTATGTCCAACCATCCCTCTCCCACTCTTTAAGGCTGATATTGTGGTGGTCTGGGACATTTGAAGAAAGTCGACCTGCGGCTCTTACCGCCGACATGAAGCGTTTCTCCAATAGGGTATATCCCTCAGGAATGAGCCCAGACAAGCCACCAGAACCGTAGAAAGCCATTTGCCTAGGAACGCGGGTTACATCATGATCAGCAGGCTGATCTTGGGAAAATTCACCTTCGGACTGGCTGCTATGATACTACATCCAACGTTGGATTTCAAAATCAGATCCTGGTATTCCTTGGATAGTCCAAAGTAGCCACTTGTCAGATTCATGACAGGTTCTTGATCAAGGCAGTACTCGCGAGATGCGAAGTGATCGAAGAGCATCGACAGAGTGTGCTCCTCCTCTCGGATATTGAACTGCCCAGCTTGAATAACAGGAAAGATGACTACATCCGACGAATTTGCCTGCTCTTCACTGCTGGTAGAGGACACAGATGAAAGCAGATGTTTCATTTGAAACTGCGACAACACACGTTCTGCCTTGGACTGGATCTGCCACGGCAAAACAGACTTGTCTTCCCAATGAAGGGCCGGTCCATCTGGAGTTGCCAGCACTCGATACGAAAAAACCAGAGAAGGTCTGCAAGAATGAGAAACAGTAATCTGCAAGAGCAGGTTGTGCACTAAAATGCAGATAGCGATCTTGTCTGTTCGAAAAGTATGCTTTGTTCAGGTTCGCTCTGTTATTTTATCAGCTCGGTTTTTTTGAGTTCCAAATGACTGACCCGCTAATCATGACATCATCATCAGAACCGTAAATTTTGGCATGCCAGGTGCCCCAACCTTCATTGAATCGAGGAGGGACTATCTTTGACATCGTTGCGCTGAGCTTTGGACTCCGAAAAAGGGATATATGTACTCTATGCTCATAGTTCCGTAGGAGGGGAAGAAGGGAGAGAATGGGAGATGATGGTCCTGGTCGAGTTGACCGGTTGTAGTCCAAGTTTAAGTAAAGGTGTAAACCAGGATTTCTCCGAAGTGCATCGTCTAAAGCGTTTATCTGGTGACTATTAGGAAAAACATCTCATCACCACAGAATGCATGAAGTGCGTACCAGTTCTGTCTCCGAGAAACCTATGTATAATGACGACAGAAAAATCCGTTGCCGTGCACGACGGATGATGTTCTAGCATGGGCGCCGTCGGAAAATCTCATGAAAAGAGGGTTCGAGTGCTTACAAGTAGATTTTTATAGAATTCAGAAGGCTGTGAGAGCACATGCACATCTTTAGACGCTACCCCCCGAAGCTTGGTTGTTTCTGAGCGAGACGAAATACGAATTCACGAATGGTAGGATCAAATTTACGCGTTATAGAGAAGTTACGCGCACATTTTGAAACAGTGAAGCATTTCAGGAGTGCCCTGTGCGTGTTAGAATGCCTGCATACGTTTATGTATGCTGCTGCGAGCATGTAAGTATCTTCAAAGTGCTTGAAATACTACTTACACCGCGGCGGCCGAATTCAAAAAGGCGTCAATTGAAAAAGTGTATAACTTACTATAAGTACTGTTGACTAAGCCAGAGTCGGGGGTGCGCAGCCGTTTGCTCCAACAGACACCAACGGTGTCCCGGGATGGTACGGTTCTAACAACGAGGCTGAACTGCTGGTCGCTTCGATCATCCTCTCTTTACACGATGTTAGCGAATGCTACAGGTGAAGTGTTCAGACTAGCAAAGTCAGGTGTTATCCAGGCATCTTTCACGCTGTTAACCTTCCCAGTCCATTTGCTGGGTCGCATACGGAGGTTAGGCGCAGATGACAGATGGGTGCATAATTCGCAGAATTTGTTGGCCTTCGCAGAAAGGCATGACCTGCACTCCAATGAAGTCTTTTTATCACAGTCTCTTCCCCCACCCGTCTCCACCCCTTTACCAGGTCCATGGAGCTTTCTGACATCTTGGTATGTTTTTGGGTTAATCATGATGGTGTGTTGTAGCCGCGAGTGATGTATTCTGCGACTGACTTTGCACCAGGCAGTTCTCTTACATCGTATACGGAACATCGTAGTCCCCAGGGACCAATTCATCAACCGTTTTACTCGCTCCAGAAGGCTCCGTACATTTCCGTACTCTGCCATTCCTTCGGTTTTCCCCTTGGATTTATCGTCTTCGATAAGTCGTCTCGTGCTGCGTTCGCCCTCACTATACTTCATATTCAAGATGGTCGTTATATGGCTCATTGTCCTCGCTCAAGCGGCCGACAAGTTTCCAACGTGGAACTCGTCGTGGTTGCAGTCAGTGGGGACTTATGTCGCCAAAAGAGAAACAGCGGACCTCTGCTGGTCCACTTTTTGCGCTGTCTGCAGTGTTTTATGCATGGAAGGACTGACACATGGTTTAGAAGGCGGAACGCACCGCCCTTCGCCATTTAATTTGGTGCGGTTCTAACGCAATATGCAACATCACTCACTCACGTGAAGAAAAAGCTCGGCTATGCATTTCTTTTGCATACCTACTCTTCCCCGGTGACTCACTGGATAATGCTCGAGGGCTCAACTTCACGGCCAGACAAGCATGTCGTATTTACTATTCTATTACCTTTGCTTCAGGTGCGCTGGCTTACCTCGCCTCGTGGGATGATAATTAACAACCCCTTCTAGCTCGCAGTCATTCACTTGATTGGGATTAAGCAAGATTGGTCATCACATCGCCTCATTCCATCGGCGTTTGTGTCGTTTCTTACACTCACTCACTTCCATTCAGTTCTGTGGCTATCAGATTCATCTTATCCTCTGCTCAACTACGTGCCTTGCCTGTTTGAATCTACCCTTCTAGCCGTCGTATTTCTAGCTCTTTTCCTCAATGCCTTTACCCAAATTGCCACAGAGGGCACGGTCTCCCGTCTCCTATTTGGCCACCAAGCTGCTCTTCTTCCCCAATGGGACGAAGACTTCTCGGTCGCATTGTTACGCATGGGTACGGCAAGTCTCGAGGCGTCGAGCGTATTGGGCCTTGGGAACCAAGTAGGGGGTATTGCTGCGGTCGCGCCCCTTCCCTTGAACGATGGAACTGTGGAACTGAATCGCTTGGGGGTGGCTTCGCTTTCTCCGGCTGTCGCAGGTTCCGTCAAACACCGTCGTTTCAAAAAAGGTTTTTCCAATGAAATCAAGACCGTCAAGGTCACAACCACTGGAGGGAACGTCTGGGTAGATATGGCTTGGTGCAGGGAGCTTGCAAGGCTCGGAGTGAGTGTGGTGCGATGTGTCAGGGGGCTGATAATGAAATCCTGGAATGTACTCAAACGGAGGTCGCGAAAGCCGCCCAACTTTCCTCCTCGACGTATAGTAGTCAGGAGCGAGGCCACCAAGAGTGAGCGGAATCAAGATCTAGATACCGATGAAGCCGAAGAAGAAGAAGAATTGTACGAAAGATTCATTAGGGGAGAATCCATGGACGAAGACGATGAAGATTTTGAATATTACCCCTCCGAACCGGAGCAGACCGGCTCCAATAGCCCTACTTCATCGAGGTCTGAACATGGCAGCGAGGAGGAGGAAGAAGACGAAGAGGTTCTACGGCAAGACACAAACGAGACTGTGAACTTGTTTTCGGACCTCTCTTCCGCTCCCTCGGCCATGACTTCTGCCTCGGTTTTGGTGGCACATATGACTCATAATTCCTCGTTACCAATGACGAGACAGCGATTCCAGCACCTTATGTCGACACCTTCTCACCGCAGTGACAGCCTCCTCAGCGACTGGAGTGACGTTGCTGCGATCCGACGATCATCTTCCAGCGGTACTGGAGACTCGCACACCGAGGCAGGGAGAAATTGTGTGATATGCACAGTTGAGCCACGCCAAATCATATGTTGGCCATGTCGGTGAGTAACAGAGTGCGATTTCTTCTGGGAATCGATGTCACACTGACTCCTCTGGCAGATGTCTCGCGGTGTGTGATGACTGCCGCGAAAATCTTGCATCCCGTTCGTCCGCATCTACTCACACGTGTCCTTGCTGTCGAAGAAAGTGAGTATCTACTGGGCCGTAACGAAACTCCATCTGACATTTCATTTGCTCAAGTGTGGATGGGTATTCGAAGATCTACATCCCCTAATCCCAATGCCTTTATTGGGTGTAATCCAATAATGTAACATTACAATGGCAGACGTCGCTATTCCTGTCGTGGATCGTAGATGATTGCGTGTTCTATTAGTCCCCTAGATCTATTCTTGCATATCTGTTTTGACAAGATAACGTGTGCGGGGAAGACCCGGCCTAGTTGCAAGACAGGAATGTACTATAATACAAGGTCGCACGTATCAGGGAAAACATGAGTCTACATAGACTAGCATACAGGAACGAAGTGGCCAAGCAACGTATCCCATCCTATCTCAGTTCAACCAATGATACGCCACTAACCCCGTTGACATAACGTTGGAGTTAAGGGTGATTGGAAATATGAGGCACACCACACCTACTAGTCACCACTAGCGGAACCGTTCATAACGAGGCCATTATCGTGATAGATGTCTACGAAGCACATTATGCAACATGCTATCATCCCTTAAAAGGAATGAGTGATTAATAGCAAAAATACGCAAAGGCCACGCAACCCCAGTCAAGATAGATTATCTATTTGGTAGGTAATACCGCCTGTCATTGACAGCAACTGCAAATACGAAATAAACCTAGGAGGACAATCAGCCACTAGTCGCAGTCACCACTGCGGATTGAGAATCGTTAGTACGCGTGGCGAAGTCGTTGTGTCTCAGCCCATTATAGCGTGCCATCATCCCTTATGGATCCCTTAAACGGTTCGAACAAAAGTACCCCGGTTGAGACGTGCCGCTTATCAGGGCATCTGCTCGTAATATGCGTACATGGCAATCCGGCCAGAACGTACAGGATTGAAGACCGCCATCATCCGTTGGAAGGCTCGGGCGCTATTGTGCGCCATATAGTAAAGCCTAAGCGCTGCCTCGACAGCATTCGGTGATATGCTCCCGCAGTGAAGTAAAGAACTGTGCACTGGCTGGTCATGCTGCTGTGGCGCCGGCCGACTACAAACGGCACATGACAAACCTCTCCCACTGATTGGAATGCCCAGGCGCCCATGAGTCGTTGACCGGATCCAGCATGCCTGCAAGGTTTCAAGTGAGTAAACTGCGTCGAACAACCGAGACTCGAGCAATATGCTCCGCAGCGTCAATTGGACGATCTATAATTACTGCTTATCAGTTAACTGCTCATAATAGAAAAATAGCACCCAACCAAAATTGAAGGCCAATCGGCCGCTAATGCCATGCAGTGCGGGCGCCTTCGTGTTCGTGTGCACATACCAAAATGCTGTCATCATGGGGAATATCCTCCCGCAGTATTGATCAGTTGAGACCGTACACGCTGCTGCGACATCACCCATGCGTCAAACCCACAGAAGTGATGCAGTAATATGAATGACAAACCTCTCCCACTGATGTCGGACGCCCATAAACGGCCAGACTCTGAAAACCCCATCAGATTCAGGCCCTTGAGTCAGGTACTCGCATCCAATCACTTGTCAAAATTATTAGGTCACACCCCCAACCCACCCAAGAAAAACCCAAGCCAAGCCAACATGTGACGATTCCCAGAGTCCGACTAGGCAGGACTATTGATTTCGGGAGATTTGCGGTTAGGGTTGTTGTCATGTGTTCCTGAGATGCCGCAGACTGTGGTACATACATAGTATGATTGACTCGCGGGCTCAACGTGTGCCCGATCGTCGCGCATCGCAGTACGAGTGACCTGGGCCTTCGCAGCATCATGTCCGTGATTCCCCTCGTGAGAAAGAAGGAAGGAATTGGGTTGAGTTGAGTAATTATATTTGAGGTATACGATTATGTTAGATTATTGGTACAACAGCTGACCATATGCACATGCCATCATGATAGCCTAGAAGTCGAATATTAACTCTGGCCGGTGGATGAGCAAAAGTTCCTTTTTCGTCATACCCGGGCCGTTTATACTCGTGTAAGCCAGATGACGACTTGCTATAAGTAAATACAAGGCCACATGTAACTAGAGTTAGTCGTGCTCGCACGACATCCGCGTTCATAGGTGTTTCATTCATTCCGAGTCACCACCGCTATCCGGTGGTTAAGGAAGTTCTGGGGTGACACGGTCCTCGCGTTGTAATAAGGATGTGGTCCCGGTTAGCCTGCGACGGCCCTATGCGGTTCGCACCCGACCAAGTGATAATTTGCGGCTCCCTCGACTTCGAGAAGCATCGGAACCCGGGTTAGCGCTTACCGTCAATGAGTGATGCATGTGGAAGTGACGCGAAAGCTCTCTCATAATGTGATTGGTATGATTTGCACGCAATAATACTCAATTGCAACGTGGCAGATTCACGGGGATGCATGGAGTGGAGTCACCGGACATGTCAGATCTGATGAACGTGTGCTTGGAGTGGATGACCATAGTATTGGCGATAGTACTTTATGTATGACGATAAGCTTTTGAGCACGAGGCCGTTGTGGAATAAGTCTTGAAAATATAACGACACCACATAATAAGGTTACGAAGAAGAAGATGAGAAAAACACCACAGAACGAATTATGACGTTGTGTTGGAGAAAGTTATCTATGCAGCGACTGACATCACTGGATTCTTAAAAGGGAAATGCGAATAACGATTGTGCGACTTGTGCGAACTGGGAGGCTGAGAACGTGAATTTGAATGAGGTACGGGAAGTGGGAATGACCGTATCAAGTCGAGTGTGGATGAAGGATGATGCGACTTCTTTGGTGGTGGTGGGGGAGGAATCACAAGTTCCATGGCGTCGTCGTGCGACTTGACAACAGGCTCGAATGAAGAGTTTTCCACAGCCTCGGGAGTAAGTGGCTGAGGCAAACTCTCAGAAGACGAAGAGTGGGGGCTAGACGGATCCAAATCTGGGCAATTAACATGGTGTGAACGGTGGTATTGTGGGTGCGCGTGGGATGAAGAGTAGTCTGCGAGCCTGCGAAAGTCGTGGGAAGGGAGAGCGACTGAAGACAAGCTATCGTGGTGGCTTAGAATGTCATCTTCGGTAATCGACAAATCAAAGTCAAGAACGTCGAGGAATTCTCGTTCAATTCGGCCGACGTCACGTTTGCCGAATACACCGGTGCAGAGCGCCCAGTGAACATTTTTAAGTGTGGAATCATTTGAGAACTATAACGGTTGAGTTAGTCAGGGGTTGGGGCCGGTGGCATGGGAAGTAAAGTTAATGTACCTTGCTGGCAACCATTACGGCGCCGAGAAAGACGCGCTCGCACGCCCACTCCTCTAGAGCAATTTGCAAGTGAGGTTTGGCGCGATTGATGTAAACCAGGGAGACAAGAAGCGTAGGAATTGTGACTTCTGCCCGAGTGATGACATTGGAGACGAATGTAGTGAATTTTGTGTGCTCTGGGCGGCGAGACATGCTGCGGCCACGACGAGATGATGATGCACGACCCATAGCATAGTTAACAGTGTCTACCACACAATCAACGACATATTCTAGGAGATTTGTTAGGCTGAGTGAGACATGGAAAACAGAAGATGACATACCGATAACAGGTCGCGATAGCTTTATTTCGATGAGCTCCAAGAGAGCAGGTGAATGTAGAGCAGGGTCTACAAGGCTTGCCTTGTGGATTGGAGAAGAAGAAGTAGAGCAGACCATGACTGTCTAGAGTATACGATGATGGCAGGGAAAACCTGGGCAGAGACAGCTTTGGGGTATTCATGTTGGATGGATAGCGTGGTATATAAAGGGACACCGGATGGGAGGAACAGCAAGAGAGCCGGATCGGTTACTTACGAAAAGGGACCAGTGACATGAGCGATTAGAAAGGAAGGGCCGGAGTATGCATAATCGATTTCGGCTTTTCACTGCCTGTGATGACTCGGCGTCGGTGAATGAACACGAATCACTCCGCCGTTAAAGGGCTCATAATTACTAATACTTCCAAATCAGGATTTAATGTTAAATTCGGCAAAGCGCGGCACAGCACCGTAACACTCGCAGTGTCATTAGCCGATACGAACGTGAAGCGACTTCTTGCCGCCGGCTGCAGCCAATGCTAACCTTCCGATGGGACCATGGTATGGAACCCGAACAACGAGCTCAGCTGCTGTCAGATAGTCTCACTTGTTCGGATTGCTTGGGAACATCTAACCGGGTTAAGTGCACCGTATAACGCTAATATGGAATCTTCTGTTCAAGTACTTATAATAAGTCTTAATTTCCCGCCACTCCAAGAGTATCAATTTAGCATCTCTAGAAATGTGTCGGGTACGCTGCCCGGTACGGTAGAAGGCCAGTCTAGTCATGCTGACACGGGTTCCGTGTAGAAGGGGGAATATTCTACATCTATCGACGATCTTCTGCGCTCAAGCACCCTTAGCCGCGATTGTTGCGGGGAAGATGACTCAATAGCGCATCTCCACTTACCCATACGAGATCGTACCCTGTATCATATCTAGCCTTCTTCCCATCCTAGTCGGATGTACACATCGATTGTCCATGCAAATCTAATATGCCCTGTGGTGACGAGTCACGGTATCTGGAACATGCCTACAATGATCCCATGTCAAATGGCCTGTGGCGTCTTCCGATATGCTAAACCAAGGGGTAATTCAAGTAGCTTCCACAGCAAAGTCACGATCAAGGCCAAGACAACCCGTACGTCCATCAAGTGCGGTGATTTATAGGCTCCGTCCATTGGCATGTGCGTTGCACACGAATACACACGGCCATCCCGGTATCTTAGTCGACGTATGCGTAATAGTCATGCGTAGTCATGGATAAAGTCGATTCTTATGCGGAGTCATCCTAAACCACCTAGCGTGGTCGTTAGGAGAGTGACTCCAGCGCTCGTACCAAGGCACACAAATAGCCGTTATGTTGGACACAGCATCACAGGGGAGCAGATCATCGATCAGTTACGAAGTTCGATAAAGTAATTCGTGATGTATGTGATGCAAGTACAGCTTGTATCTACAGGTATCCATATAGAACCCACAACGTCCGTCCCTAGCTGTCCCTGCATCGAGCCCAAGCCTCAGGCCTCAAGCCTGCTATCAATAAAACTCAAAACTAACTCATAGGTATGTGGCCCGCAAAATGATTGTCCTTCATTCACGCCCGCCAAGCCATCACATACCAGATCGCCTACATTGTCACATGTCACTGGTCAATCACGTAGCGCCACCAGCTACTGCACTGCCGCTAGTACTCGCACTTCCGCTAGGTGCGTTGCCACCTGCTTTGCCACCACGGTTTTTGCTGCCCTTGGGTCGACCTCGTGGGCGTTTCGTAGTACTAGGCTGATCTGGTTGACTGTCGCTCACAGTGCGTTTTTCCCCATTCACCCGACGATCACGCAAATACCTGTTTAGGGAATAGCGAGTAGTTAGCACACGCCCACGAATACGCAAGGCGCCGCTTCATAATGCACAGAGAAAGCACCCGAGCCCGCCGTGCGACAGGACTACTACACTCCTGTGGCGGGAAGCCGATGGGCGAAACATGCTGCGGGGCACACGCCCGAACCGGCCAGAAGTTCCCTAAAACCACTGCCGGGAAGAACTTGGACTTACTGAGATGTCTTCTCATCAAGCTTAGTTTGGAGTGGGGGGAGCGGAGGCTGACCGAGCTCGGCCCGCAAGCGATCAACGTCCGCTTTTGCGATAGCATATTCACCTTCTTGGAGGTTTTGGATTTGTTGCCTCAGATCCGCACACCTACAAAGTCCACAGTTGAGTCGATTAGGACTGGCTGTGGGGGAATAGAGACGTGAGAAGAGTACGTACTCTCGTGTGATAGAGGCTTCGAGGAGATCCACCTTTGGGGAAAGGTGAAAGATGGCATGTGAGCGATATCCTTATATGGCACGTTTAATACCGACGCTGGAACGCACCTTGTCACGGTCTGCATTGATCTGTCAGAACGACAAGCTGTTATCAGTATAACATAAGATAAGTAACGGAATTGTGTACCTCTGCTAGTGCGTTAAGTAACCGTGCACGTTCGCTGTCCAATCTACCATAGGACGATTAGCAATCACTGCTAGTAATACGCGAGAATCAAAAAAATGGGCGAATCAGACACGGTCACGATCGATTGCGCAAAGTGATGTGATAGATTTGTCGAATCATTGAAAAGGCGATTCATACCGGTTTTTTTGCTCTTTGATATCCTGAATTGTCTTATCCTTTTGTTCGAGGGTATTATGGGCAGCAACTATATTAGCGGTATGGAGTTGCAGTGTCAGGGAATGTTTTCTGCCCACAACTAGTTCAGTATCACGATGTTGGAAGCCAAATCCAGTTTAATGACGCGCGCAACTCACTTGAGTTCAGCTGTCTTAGCAAGCTGGACGAGCTCAGTCGTCCAATTACCAGTCGCCACAAGCGGCTGCGGTTTTGGTGTGACTGGTTGTGGAGCGGTAGTAGTTGCATGTGGTGCTACGGTGCTGGGGCCTGCAGCAGGCGCAGACATTATCATTTGGCCATAATCGTTGGATGATGCAGCGGGGAACTGTTGATACATTGGAAATGTCAGAAATCGAGCCAGCTGCAGTGAAGGGCCCTGGGGTCTCGGGTAGGTGTGTGAGTGGGTTGAGTGCAGAATTTGCTAGGACTCCGTGCACTGCTAGCAGGTGTTTGTTGTTATTAGGAACCAAGGCTATTGACACGAATTGGGACACTTACTTCATCTTCTTTCAAGGTAGATTCGAAGACGATGCATGCAGATCTGACTTAAGATTTTAATGCATAATTTGCGGGAGAAGCTGAGAAGGATCTAGCTAGGCGGTGACACGGCTGTTCGGTTCAGAGCACGTCACTGCTACAGTAAGCACTTTGCACAGGGATTCTCAGTGTGAAAATCTGGCAACTCCAGCTGACTGATGAGCATGCTTGCACAAAATTAGCGGTTTCACCCTGAGAATCCCTGTGCAAAGTGCTTACTGTAGCAGTGACTAAGTGTAAGCAAATCAGAGCTTCTTTCTAATTACTGGTCCGGGAACCGTCAGTGAACTATGAGATCATTAGTACTCCATATGTATATATTTCGATATATATTTCGGTACCGTACTATATGCTGGTTTTCGACGTCGAAAGGACTCAGCGCCTGGGCTGAGTTTGGACCTTAGTAAATGCTTACTGGGCAGTATGTACGTCAGCTGTCAATAACCCGCTTCCTTACTACTCCACTGTTCTTAAGATAAACCTCATCACGATGAGCGTCCTCAGGCCCTTCAAAGCAAATGATTTATTCAGGTTCAACAACATGTAAGCTTGATATATTTGAAACCTACCGTCATGTCCTAAAATCAATTTAGTAATTTGGACGTCTGGACAGAGACTGCAAGTCGCTCATACCTTCGACCATAGATTTAACTCATAGTTTTTAACAGTACGGTATCACCTTCTATCTAACTTACCTTCAAAGGTGGTCAGACCTCTGTTTCACTCAAGAAAGTCCAAGAGGCCGATTGCAAGGCTACAGTGCGTGAATCACCTTCATGTCCTTAGCCGATACAAATCACACATTTTGAAAGTTCTCGGAAAGGCCGAAGGTGCACAAACAGAATGGCACGGCCATATTACAGCCGTCTCCGTTGCTCCAGAGTATCGCCGTCTCTCACTAGCACGAAACATGTGCCAGCGTCTCGAATTCGCCTCAGACGAGATATACAAAGGGTACTTTGTGGATCTTTATGTGCCGCTGTAACAATGCACTGGCCATCAAAATGTACGAGGGTATGGGATATAGCGTATATCGACGAGTGAGAGAATACTATGGTAATCTGGGGGTAGGGAAGGGTGGACGAGACGAGGAAGACGCGTTTGGTGCGTATGCATTCACTGGTGCTTTGAACCATACTGATATCTGATAGATATGCGAAAATCTCTGTCACGCGATGTGGCACAACGATCTATACGGCCTAATGGTCGAGATATGATAGTCAGCGCTCATGATGTCTCATAAACCGGTAGACATATTTCGCGGATGCTCGCTGACAAACTACTACCTCCATTACGATACACCGAACACATCATATACTAAGTGGTGGAGGGTCATCCGGCCCAAGAGCAGCCAGCTCCTCATCATAAAACTGTATCAATGTAGCTTCGTCCGAGCAGAACTCCTGCATCTTTATCCGAATCTCTTCCGCCACAGTTTCAGGTCTCTGCTCCTTACTCTTCATTGCACTACCCATGCGACCTGGACCCAACAAACGGTTAGTCAGGAACAAGAGCCCCTGCGAACCACCTATAACCTGCACAAACGCGACACCAGACCGATGCACAAATTGCGAATGTTTGAAAGGTGCTCGGCGATAAGAGTAGGAGACGTCCACATCCTTCGGGTATAGGTTGGTGGCCTCCACATCAAGCACAAAGTCAAAGTGTTTGAGAATTGCATATTCAAAGTAATGCGTGGTGTGCGTTCCTTCAGGTACCCGTTTCTCAAGACCTGGAACGATGGGTGGTGGTATTACCAAACGCAAAGGGAAGCAAGACTGGAACGCGTTGCCTTCTCGTATATCGCTAATTTCCATAACGTAGGCCTCGATCAATTTGAGGCCGTACCTCTCAATCGCCCGGCTCCATTGCCGAAGCGAGTCTTCAATGCAACGTGCAGTGGATCCGATCCATTGCAGCTCAAAGTGAAAGACTGTCCCAGGGTTTTGAATGATGTCATGGTGAAGAACTACCGATTCAGCCTGGTCGCTCCGCTGTGTATAAATAACGTTGGTTCAGGGAATTCGCAGGGCGCAACTTTGCCTACCTTGGTAGGGTCAATATCGATCACCATAGTTTGGCTCAGGATCAGACACTTCCTGTTCCGCCTAACTCCACAGGGTCTACTGAGACTGGATGGGTAATATCCCCCTGGTCTAGTGATGCTGATCTCATCGCTGTTGATGTAACGAGATGTCTTGATCCATCCTCCTCTCGGGGTGCTGACGGTTGCATATTCACCATTTAGCTGATAGAAGTAATGCCTGTAGCGAAATGACAAATGAATTCAATATCAAATTATAGTATGAATCATCCAGGGAACTTACCCGTCGAGTAAGCCGTGGCGTCCTCGGCAATGGGAGAACAACCCTTGTTCAAGGAGCCTCGCCCCGCATTCAGCACCTTGCTCCCTTGACGATACATCCCGGAACTCGCGCACAAGCCACGAAACAAGGTCAAACCCAGTGAAAGAATCAGGATACTTCGCTCCATGCCACTGATGAAACTTGATCGGTACGCCATCCTCTTCACGCATGAGTTTCGCAATCAACGAAAGAGGGGTATCTGCGATTTCCCTGGTGCTCTGCATTTTCTTCTTCAGGGGTCCTGCAGCATGTATTTCGTCCAGCTGTGCCATTAGCGACTCGTCCAGGACAGAGTGTGCAGGGCCGAGTGTCGTAGGGAGGAAGCGTACGGGTGCAATGGATGAACCACGCTCATCCGGAGGTTGCCACCGCAATTTTGTGAATATTTCAGCAAGCTTGTCGATTCCCATAAGCCGAATTTCTTCGTCGTTGAGTTTCTCTCCAGAGGGTCCCACATTACCCTCAGGGACGGCGGACGGTATGACTACGAATCGAGTGCGCCAGTATCGCAAGGATTCATTGAATTGGTGTTCGTAGCCAGCAACCAACATATCCAATCTAGGATAAGTAATCAGCACTTTGACATCGTCCTCAAACACGAAAAACAGACCTGTTCCAGCCGAAATTTTCCAGCCCATGTGAGACGAACTTTGTCGTCAACTCCGTATACCCCACCCCGAGCTTAGGCCAAATAAGACACTCGTACTCAAAGGGTTGGCTCGGCGGCATCCTTCTCACATACCGCCTCACCTGGATCGCCTCGCCAGTATAAGATATCCGATGAATCTCATTGCTCATGCTCAAGTAAACAGGTAGATTGGTGGACTTGAGAACTTCCGCTGCCCCAGTCGGCTTTGGCGATGCATCGTCCTCGCCCATGAAAGATTTCGTCCGCCGCATGGTTGTGTGGTCTTCACCGTCACCCGTTTTATGCGGTCGCAAGACAAACTGGAACCCTTGTGCAAGTCGAACGGCAACCATACCACGCATTACAGTGAGTGCCCACGCACGTCGCACTTCATCGGTGTTCCCCTGAACAGAAGGCGGCTTCACGAGGAAAGAACGCATCTCCGTCGGATCGACCACAAAGTCATACGAGAATACATCATATGACAATTCTAGCTCCGAATTGCTGGGGAAGTGGTCCACTGTGAGCGGAAGACACGCTGGAGTGACCATAGACTTCCATTTCACCTCGTGCTTGTATGTGGGTGTAGGAAATACATGCTGCCAGCGTCTGGCAAGTGAAGACTGCGCGTACGAGACTGTAGATTGGGGTCGCGACGGATTGGTACGACAAGTCGGGATCGGGGAGGACGACAAGAAGGGCAGGTTGAACGAATTTAGTGTCGTATTGCGCCTCTTCCCAAAGGTGCTTTCATCACGGGGAGGGGTATTCAGCGGTGAATGCCGATTCAAGGAGCTTCGATGTGGAAGAATGCTTTCTTCCTCATACGTCCTGCTCAGAGCAGATCGACCGGATGCACCGTGCAATATGGCCATTGGCTGAGGTGAGCGGGAAAGCGAAGCAGAAGCTGTAGCGGAGAGATTTGATGCGATCGGGACACGCATGCTTGGAGTGGGGGGAGATGTAGGAACTAAGACTGGTGAAGTAGGAATCGAAGGTGTCTGAGAGTCACCCGAGCTTCTTTGGAAGGGGTTGTAAAACCAAGAGGATGCAATTTTAGCAAGACGGGAAGAGCTCGCATTGCGCGATTGTGGGTCACTTCCGTTATTGGTTGTGACAGACGCATTGGTTCTCACTGAACGTATGGAGGATTGCGAAGGAGATCTGCTGAGTCCGGTCACGGAGGGTAGCAGCCCATCTTCATTGCCTTCAGGAGGTAGATCCATGATGATCTTTCTGGGGCTCTCTTCAATTGGTGCTATACGCGTGGACGCGATAGAACTGCGTTGTGATGCCAGCCCACGTCTCTCACTCATGATCGATGAACGATAGGACGAAGCCATGATAGTCCCACCCGTAGAAGAGCCATATGAATTGCGCGTGCTGGTAACGGTCCGGGACTCTTTCTTCAAGATGAACACATCCATATCGGCTTGATCAGCATCTGCTTGTGTGGGAGTACGGTCATCTTCCGAAAAGCTATCTCGTGGCGGCGTGGCGTATGGGTCACGTAACTCTGGGAGGTAAGGGACTTCTATGCCAGAAAGGACGTCATGCTCGAGCAGCCCGAGCATCTGTATCTCATGCATTTTTGCTCTGGCAACGAACCTGAGAATGCCATCAGTAAGGTAAAGGATCGAGCTCGAACAACAGACCTATCCTCGCGAAAAGGTAGATCCATCTGCTTGTCCCAGAACGAAACACCTATCCAGAATGGTTCCCACCAGAACGTAGTCTTCTCCAATCTCCTGGACTCATCTGGGTCTTCATCACCTCCCCAAAGCGGATCTAGGGCTCGGCCGCCGTTCTTCCCGTCCTTATCCAAACGTGGCTCGTATCCCTTGAAAGCGAATATAGGAGTCTGGTGTAAAGGGCGTTTTGCTAATGATACGAGATCCAAGCCGAAGCCCTGGTCGAGCATGCGGGTTGTGGTTAATCGGAGCAATTGCTTGGACACTTTGTAATAGCCTGTACCAGGGGTGATGAGGATGGTTGATGCCCCAGTGTTTGACAGTGAGCGATCGATGTAGTGCGTTTCGTTTGGGTTAAGGCCCAAGTTGAGAGCCTCCAAAATAGGACCATCATGCGCATCCGATAGCTGACCAACGAGTCTGGCTTGCTCTGGTGGGGTAGATTCGACAGAGGCTTGGTGGTAGTGATGGGCGAGCAAGATATCCCTTTGGAAGGCCCAGAAGGACACTTTGAGTCCTACAAGTGTAGGTTTCCAGTCATGAATGACTTCCAAGTCAGTAATAACCTTGTAAAAATCCTTGTACCGTCGACCATCTTCATCCAGTCTTAGAGGTCCTGCGGCATACTCTTTTTCAGAGTCATCGTAATACACCCTCGAGATAAGCACGATGGTGACTGTGTGATTCGTGCCAGCCTCGCGCCACTTTGTAAATAAGGCCGGGAGAAATGAGTGTACGATTTTCTCATTGTAGCGTTCACCATCTCCCGCAAATTCCCAGAGTTCACGGCAGACTTGAATGAAGATTGTCACCTTCGCAGAGAGAGACCGGTATATCGCTTTGGTAGTGGCAGTAACGTATCCTGCAGATACCTGCGAATACGCCTTTTGAAAATGACAGGGAAGCGGAAGGCTATACACCTACTTTTCGACCCTTGACATAAATGGATTGTATCTTGGCGGCGATCACGCTTATGAAGGATATTTCCTGGTCGACAAATACACACTGCCCCACAAGGTGTTCGGCCAGTCTCCACATTTCATTTCGACCAAGATATTGGTCTTGGAATGTGAACTCGATATAGTCTGCGCAATACAGCTGCTTATCCACCTGCCTCGATTATGAGTATGGCTTTAACCGAAATTGCGAAGAATACGATTACTTTCGTTACGGTCACCTCGCCATTGTTCTTTATCCCAAACGCGTCTGCGACATTCTTTGGAAGTGAAATCTAGGCCTATCTGAGCGCGACTTCACGGTACCGAGGTAGAACAGGCACCTGTAATGCGGGTTTCGGGCAGCCTTCGTCCTTTGGAACCATGAATAGATACCCAGCAGTGGCATTCCCTGCATTGCAACCCGAGAATTGTAGCATGTCTCCCTCTGCTACACCGGGCAACCATGTTTGATTCAATATGGCGGTGGATGACTCCTTCTGGTCGTGTACCCATGAATTGAGAACTTTGACATCTCCGAGCTTCAAAGGTTGCGGAGGTGGTCCAGGGAGATTGCGAAGGACTGATTGTGCAGTATTGGACCTCCTCCGGACTGTGCTCATGACATTCAGTTATTTCTCCGCGGTGCAGAATAAGTTACAATAAAAACTCCTGGCAGAAGGTGCAGCCAAAAGCGGATACTACGCGCTTAGCTCCGAGTCCAGACGTCAAAGAGTCGGCTGCTAATTGTCAAGCAGTGACCACGCCATACTGTTACCAAGAGATGCAAGTATACTAATAATAAATCATTTTTCAACCTTTTTGCTCCAATCCTCCATCTGAAGCTGCCAGTTAACTGGGCTGCAGTGCACGGCGTTTTCGTCTCGATTACATTTTTCGGAGACTCATCACATTCTTTGAACACCCTACGCTCTTTTCTTCAGAGTCAGTTATGTCCATCGCTGCCCGCCTCGATGATGCCCATGAAGTGGCGACCAAGCTCTCGTCCGAGCATACCCCATCCCCTGACTCCGAGTCATCCTTGATTTTCCCCACCATCACAAACTTTAATTCATCAAACCCCTCTCATTCAACATGTACATGCTTCTCGCTGGGGCACGTACCAAGTGTCAGATTTGCACCACTTCCACCACCAGACCCTAACCGGAAGCGTTCGAAATTGCCGCTCGGGGTGGCGGCCCGTTCGCGGAGAAGACGTCCCGCGCGTGATGCTCGCCAAGGACGGTCTTCGTGGACCAGCGACCCTGCTGCAGACCCACTGCTTGAGGATCCGCTTATCACCTTGGGGAAGTTCGTGAAAAACACAACCAAAAGCCTATGGCGGCGCGTGAGAGAGAGAAATGGGCTCGTGGGCGAGGAGGAGCCTATTCAACATGATGTCGTTCTTGATATCAGACCAATGGATGGTCAAGAGCAGCTGCCAGTGGAAGTGAAGCCAGAGCACAGGCAAAGAGCTGCCTCAGAGAAGCGCAGTGCGCTTAATAACATTGACAACAACTTGAGGTGGCCGCGGCGGTGGAGAAGAAGTACGGGCAGTACTACGCCTTCTGGTCCAGGCTTACATTAATTTCTTCAAGACCTTTTACGGCGGGTTAATGTGATCTTCCATGCAGATAATTCGTACCAGGACCTCTACTTGTCTGCGATTAATTAGGTTTTCAGTGTTGTGTTATTTTTTTTTATCAGTAATACTGTTGCTATTATTGTTGCATTCGCGCACTGTCGGAGCCTCAGTTTGTCCGTCGTGTGCAGCCCTGCACGACGTAGATTTGAAGTAACCGTTCCGATAATGAAAAGGTAGCGAGGCAGTGCCTTCGTACCTTCTTGAATTGCACAAGTAAGCTTTGCTCAACTTTCTACCTTTGTTTCATTCTCCTCACTTCTTCCCTTTTTCTCGATTAATCGCTCGCTTTTTCTTTTTTTCGGGCATTTTTGGACCCGGATTTTTCTGTTTTTTTCCTACCTTTTGCCTGACCCTTGGTGTTACCCTTGGTGTTACACTTGCTTGATTCTGTTGCCAAGGACCATGTCTTGCACTCCGTCTGCCACTGCAACGGAGTATGCCACTATCACTACATTTACGACCTCCACGTCGCTCTCACAGAGTGTATTGAACAACCAGGACACAGTCACAACCATCGTGCAGCAGAGCTGTATTGCTACTGGCACCTTGAGTGGATCCAATAGTACAGGTTGTCTCTCGAGCGCAGCAGTCACGCAGGTGAACACCATTGGAGGTGCGCAGTTCATTATTGTACCTGCTTCCCTTCTTCCGTCGCACCGCGGTGTTGTTTGACCGCTTTGACGGCAATGATGCTTCCACCTATCGCGGTTATTTTGGTCATCCTTCGCTTCTGAATGGGCGCTGATGGTTGAATTCTTTCCAGGCGGGGCTGCCACCACACAAGTACCCATAATCGTGACAGTTCCAGTCACCCAGACTCAACCAACGAATACTCTCTTTGCCTCTTGCTCTGACGGTTCCACCCCGTCGCAGACAACATCTTCCACGACTAGTCAAACAAGTTCTTCTAGTTCAACTCCCCCAGTGACAACGTCTGTACTGGTAGTGACCACACCTGCACCATCCATTATCACCCAATCATCTTCTACAACCCTTTCGAACGGCGATGTGGTTGCGACTGTAGTCACTACAACGTCTACACTGCCAGCATCTTCTGTTTACGTACCGTCTGTGATCTCAAGCCCAACTGCCACAAGTACTAAAAGCGCGAGTGGGTCAGGCACAGATGTAGCCCCCATAGTCGGTGGCGTGATTGGTGGTTTTGTTGGATTGGTTGTGATCGTGAGCGCTTTGTGGTACCTCTGGTAAATTCTATCACCCTAGTATTTGTTTCTCCGATTTACGTTTCCCTTTCTCCCTCTTTTTCAGTCGCAGACGCAGATCCTGGGATGATATATTTGACAGAGAAGCTGTTGAAGATGAAGAATTTGACTCCCCTATTGCTGTGCGCCGAAATCATGACAGGTCCATGCTTGATCTCGGCGCTGAGCCTAAACCGTATCAGTATGGACTTGTTGGACATGTGACGCCACCACCAGGGTCTGGTTCCCCGCCAAGCTCTCATCATCCTTCATTCAGTGCCTCCCTGGCAAGTACCCACAGCCGCAATACGTCAGTTACCCCTTTGCTTGGCATTAGTTCTGCACCTGGGAACGCTTCGAAGGCTTCCATCTCAGGGTCCATGCAGGCAGCACAGACTGCCACTGCGCAGAGGCATCTCAGTGCAACATCCCAATCGACGTCCCAATCTTCCACGGGCCCTCGATCGCTGTCTGTGGTTTCGAGCAGTAGCGCGATGCCTTTGTTAGGTAGATCCGGATCTTCATCGCTTTCGCCGAGCAATCGCGTTGATGAGCTTGGCGCATTTGATCCGCTTAATCGCACAGGAAGTCCTTCCCCTGTGATCGACAGACGGGTCTTGCAAATCATCAATGATGACCCCCAATCACCTAAATCCAGTACTACTCCTGCTCCTGCTCCTGCTCCCGTTCCCGCTCCTACTCTCCGCTCCTTCATCTGCGCCTGCCAGACCGCCCGGTAAACGTGCCCCTAGACGAAGGCGGTCTAATGGTGTTGTCGTGCACACAGATGCCGGATCGGTTTCTCCCAACACGGGTGGTACTACATCAATCGAACCCCCACCCTACTCGAGAGAATAGTTCATCTCCCTTGAGCAAAACAGTCCACTGAGCACTGACATATCACTTTTACTAACTCTACCCAATGGACTTACGATGACCGTACTATAACCACCAACGCTTTCACGTTCTCCACCACCATACATAGTTGTTTGAACGTAGCCTATGGACAATGCACTCTCTAATCGTCTCTGAAGATATTCACACTGATTTCACATTCTGACCTCGGAGTGGATAGATACGAATTGTATGCCAGCGCTGTTTGTTATCTTGATATAATTATATCGGCTGATCCTGGGTACAAATACCCTTACTACGTTGTAGCTTGGTGAGCGGTCGACTCGGTTACATAGTACTATGATTCAAGAAGTGCGGCGATTTCCGTATGTAATTGGGAAATCATGAATATAATAATCGTTACGCGTTGTACTACGTCCACTGGGCAACGCAAGGCTGACAACGACGAGCATCGAGCGCTGTGGACCAACAATAAAGTCGGATGAGCCAGCAAAGTGTTGTGGTACTTTTTAACTCCGCGATTCAGGCATTTTTAATTTTGATTCCGGGTATTAGTTACGTAAGAGCTAGGTTAGGCATTGTCCTTGCTCTTTTTGTTCAACGAATCGATCGTGTGTGGGCTTTCTCGAGAACAATAAGGTTGGGATGTCAATGGCCCAGTCCACATCAGTCCAAACTACATAAACCGCCGCTCTCAGCTGGTCAAAATGTATCCCGCCTCGTTTCTTTAACCTTCATCGTTGCTTTCTACCGGTGCTGGGCCACCTGATCAGTGATCATTCATTCACTAAAGACATTCTTGCAATTGCTATCCTTTCAACTCAAACAGTCTACGATCCCAACTATCTCCTAGACATCATCAATCCTTTCTATCTTTTATAATGGTCGGCCCACGAGCATGTGAGTACAGCTTGTTTTTGTATCTTGGGCGGATTAGCTGACTTTGCCTCAGATATCTTCTTTGCACTCAATGTTGTCCGTTTCCTGAGCATAGTGTCTCTCATACTGGTCTTTGCCAGCAGCATCTTTGTTATCGTCACGGACGTCGAAGCTGTTAACGCGTTCGAAGCTGCCAAGCAAAGTGGCAATGTCACAGCGCAAGACTTTGCTGACTGCGAATACATCGAGTAAGTTCAAATGTTACATGTATAAGTATCATGGTGTGCTAACGTCGGAAACAGGAACAGCACCGTACCTAACCAGATTGGCGGTGTTTTCTGGGCTGTCATCAACCGCCTACTTATTATCTTCCAAGTTGTCATGCTCTTCCTTTCTGAGATTGGTTGGCCATCTGCTTTCTTTGATCGCTTTTTCCCTGTGCTTGGTACGGGTTTTGGACTCGGCGCCTTGGGTATCTTCCAAGGACTGTAAGTTATCTTCTTTGCGTGGGTTTGTACACAACGCTGACTTTTTTTATAGTATCGGAGCTGCAGTCCTCTCGCAGCATGTGGATGACTTCACCCTTGTCTCCGCTTTCTTCCTTTTCGTCCTCGGCTGTATCAACATGTTCCTTGGTCTTCTCTTCCGGGAATCAGCCAAGAGCAGGCGTTCAATCACGTCGTGGCGCGAGGAAGCCAAGGGTGTATTGCCAACGACGAACCTGCGTTCTGCCGCAAATCTCGATCTCAATCGCTCCGGCTCATCTGGCTCCGGGCAGTCATCCACCTCTTCTACAGTATATGATGAGAAGACGGGTGCTTCGGAGTTCGGTGCTGTGCGGAATGGAAGCAGAGCTGGTTACGGCTTTGGGCGCCAAGGTGAGAAGGCTGCAGGCCTCAGAGGTCAGTCTTATTGTTTTTTTTTGGTTCGCACAATATCCTCATCATGGTTCTTAGGCTTCTTGATATCCAAACCTATCGAGAGTCTCCCCCGCTATGCAGCTCGTCCCACTAGCATTCCTTCCCGGTCGTCCCGGACCTCTCGTTCCCCCTCGCCTGAACCTCATTTCGCCTCCAGCGGTTCGGCGATTTGACAGAAGCACCGACGCTCCCTATGAGAACTGTTACGACGCCACGTGCATGGCATTAACTTGACTGGACTTGTATTATTCACATGTGCACAACCACGGATAACCCCAGCGGGAACGCTGGTCTCACGTTGATACCTTTACTGTATGGTGTTTTGCGGTACACTATTTTGCGCTATATAGACAATTGTAGTTTTATTAGCGTTTCATATTGCAATTATAATACTTTTTCCATGTAAGCTGTCTTGTCGACTCGGAGTTGACCAATAGTAACGACTATCGACGGACGGGTGTGGATAAAACCTTGTCACTTGCGCTCAGTATGCTTTGGCTCTTGAGTGGACGGCAGTTTTACCTATTCAAGTTTTTAGCCTTCCTTGCCAACCATCCAATGCAAACCTCGCTTTTGCGAACGAACGCCAATGAATGCGGCAACTCCAAGAATATCTAATTCAGGTCTTGTGAACACGCAGCGCAGCAGCTTTCAAATATTTGGGTTGTGATGGATGTTGACTTCATCCCAAGCTCCCAATCTGTGCCAGTGAGCGTGCTGACTTGGTCAATGGAAGGGAGAGTTTTAGCATCCGCTATGGGACTCCGAGAGGTACGCCGTGTTAGCTCAGCAGCACGACTGATATCGAGATTCACGGTATCAATTAACACTCGCAGCAAAAAAAAAAGTGGTCATCTACGAAGCGCTGTGAATAATCCGTGGACTGTGACGGTAGGTGAATGACGACGCGAGTTATCTATTTCCAGATGGTGAAAGCACAGTAGGTCGCAATAGAGTTCAGATCTTGACAGATGGCCGATAGAGAACAGAACTGCGTATGTGCAGGAACAATTCATTATCGCCCAGAAGAACACCCCTGACTCTGAGTCTAGGTTAACGACTACAGCCCCGGAAAGACGCAGTCTCGATAGGGATGATCGAGAGAAGGTGAACAGGCGCTCAAACCAATGAGGAAACACAGGAGGAGCGACAGCAAAAATTGACGTGCGTCATTGGCAGATAATGGTTCGACGCCTTTTGCCCAGCAGTTCCACTATTTAGTAAATGTTCGGTCAGCCAAGGCTGCCAATGATAAGAACGTGAAGAAATGAACAGCACGAAACTGACCCTGACGCCACTACGATATATCAGTGGACACAGCCTGGCAGTTGCTCTAATTGGTTTATTTCAGCCTACAGCATACCCATCGTGGGCTTATGGAAGGCTTTGCATGCTGTTGCAAGTGCGGTTAGGGATTTCGGGGCCGACTTGAATATGATATCTCATCAATAGATAATGTGATCGACGGTATTTGATTCACATGCGCGAAAATCGTCACGAGAATTTCGGAAATAAGTAGAGCCTCGGGCTGATGGTACCAGTTCTACCGTGTCCATAGGGCAGCCGGAGCGTCAACACGGAACACGCACAGGTGATTCGATTTCGAAGGTGGCACAGCCTTTGAAGACACAGCACGATGTCGAACTTCTGAGATCTGAAATTTGAAAGTTAAGAGAAGACACAGTCGGTGACCTGCTGTCACACAGCTCTGCACAGCTACTCTCGTTCTAGGAACACCGGAAACATCCGGACCACTACAATGAGCATAGTTCCTGAAACATGCTTTCGCCGCTTCCTGGTAAACCATCTGGATTCGACAGCATGAGGACACGTGAACTCAAAGATGAAAACCTGATAAGTAAGTTCTCGCAGCGAGCGCGAGGGCACGAATAGTTAGCAATGAATCAAAGTCTCTCAGAGCTTGGTTTCCAAGTGCGTACACTCAGCGTTCAGACACTTCGCATATAAATGACAATATTTCGTAGAACTATTACCAGCGACTCGTCGATCATAGTTTGATATCCCAATCACAAGCAAGTCGAGCACTTGAAACACCCATTTCATCATCCTCGTCAGACTATCCTCGCTGTCCGATCTGCTCACACCTTCTCGTCACATGTTATGGTTGTTCGAACGTCACCTGCGATAACAGTTGCTGTAAAGGTGCTAACCTCATTAGTTTTGTGTCTTCGTGTCAATCGTGCTTTTCGACCCTTGCGACGGTGAAGAAGTGCAGCCAGTACGACTGTTCCTCTCGCGCACATTTTACTGGTGGCGTAATCTGTCCTGATTGCGTCAGACCCACGGACGGTCACATACTTTGTCCCTGCGAGGACAACTGGATTTGTGGCACGTGTGCCACTAACGAGAAAGTTCTGAACCATTGTGGACGCTGTCCAAAATGTCAGAACTATTTTTGTTTCTTCAGGTGCAGATACATCGACGTGTGCGTGGACTGTCGCATGATGACGCTATGCAATGATTGCATGGAAGAAGACATGTCCGAGGAGGAGTCTTCAACTGCAACATTCCTCGTGGCGACGTGCGAAGAATGTCGGGGCAGAATCTGCACAGATTGCTTTAATGATTGTGGATCCCGTTGTCGATCTTGTCTCAGTGTTCATTGCCAGGATTGCGTGGACTACGAAGAGTGTCCGAGTTGTGGGGAGCTTATGTGCCTGACTTGCGCCACGGAAGATGGGTGTCGGGGGTGCGAGGTATGTCGATTTTCAAACAACGAATGTTGGTTGCCATTGACATATCGAAATAAGGTAGTCTATGCGTGGCAGCTTCCGGATACCCGCAGTCGAGCGAAGTCTGCCGACTCGGAATCGACCAGTAGCAAGTGTTGACGGACGGGTGTCGACAAAATATTTTGTCACTTTCACTCGGTGTGCTTCGCCTTTCGAAGTAATTTTACCTGCCCGAATGCAAATTTTCGCTTTTGCGAAACGTTTCCGACATGCATGAACGAACACAAACTAATGAGGCAGATATTCCCTGAACGTGAATATATCCAAAGCTCGGGTATTCGAGGCGACTCCTATGACATGCAGAACAGCAAATTTCAAAGATACGAGACGGGTGTTGATTTCATCCCATAACTTCCAGTCAACATGCTAACTGGGTAAATGAAGAGCCGGGTGCAAACGATGCGAGCGAGAGCTTCAGCATCCGCTGCTCCGAGAGGTGGTGTTCAAGTCTAGTATTTGCAGGGAGGTATGTTATTTTGAAACGAAATCATTTCTTTAACTTGTACAATGACATCATGATCTTATTCTCTATTGCATGGCTACGCAGATTCTAAGGCTGTTCAACGAGCCTGAGGGTTTCTTTCTTTGGCAGTAACAACTTGTCATGTATGGCGCGCGAGCGGAGTTTGAAAACGGTCGACCATTTGACGTCTTGACCCCTAAGCTGCCTGATTCTTTCGTTCAACCATCACTTCATGAAGGTATGTCTGTACCTGCTGTACATGGCGTAGATGATATAGTGTATGTAGGTGACCAAGCACACGTCATCATCATCGAGGACACCTGACAAGCGATGGTCAATGTTGGGTCTCAGGCTCGAGGTTGGTATCCAGGTATGTGCAACTTTGCATCCAAAGCACTTTGCGCTCGAACGATGTTGTTTCGTAGGATTTTTATCAGCGACTCTTTGATCACAATTTGATACCCGATTCACAAGCAAGTAAAGAAACCAGCTCACGAACCATATGTCCTTGTTGTCCACTCTGCTCGCACCGGCTCATCGCGTGCAGTAGTTCTTCAACTGTCACCTGCGGCGCTAATAGTCGATGTGTAGGTGCCAACCTCGTCCGTGTGTCCCGTTGTTGCTCCTACGATACCATGATGTTCTGCCATGATTGTCTTATATATGACTCAGACGACTTAGGTGCACTTAGCGAGTGCATACTCTGCGAGGTCCGTTATCCCCCAAGGCTCATGACGAAGTGCGTGGGACAACCCCTCCCCTTTCAAAAATTTCCATCGAGTGCATTCTTAAATCTATCTCATGTCCATTTCCAACAGATTCACCGAAGCCAATTGGAAGAAGTGCAGCGAGCACATCTGGCGGCCTCGTGAACATGATGATCCAGATATTTGTCTTGATTGCATTGAAACCATTCGCAGTCATGTAACTTGCCCTTGTGGACTGGCCTGGATTTGTGGGCTATGTGCTCAGAAGGAAATTCAGAGGAGCGGTCGACGCTGTCCGAGATGTCAGACGTTTTATTGCTTCAGAAGGTGTAAATATATCCGTGCGTGCACGGAGTGTCGAAAGAGGACACTATGCAAAGATTGCGCGGAGGAAGATATACCCGACGAAGAAGGGCCTTCACTGTCAAACAAGGGTGTAGTCCTCGTGACGGGATGCGAATTATTATCTTGCAGGGTTTGTATCATGGGTGGCCTTCATTGCCATGAATGCATAGCCGATTATGAAATCGAGTGCATGGAGTGTGGGGCACCTTTGTGTCCGAATTGCCCGGATTATAAATGTATGGATTGTTATGATGTACGTCGCTTTTTAAACATTGCATTTGCTTTGCCAACGAAACACTTCAGTTCGCTCCCAGGCTGAGACAGCTGAGACAGCTTCACAGTAAAATAATAGGAGCAAGGATCACGTTTCCAGTGCACAATGAGGGCAACCTCTGAACCAGGGGAAGGGAATGCAATTCATAGTCGATAAAAACACTGGGCGTGCAAGTATTCTAGAATCTAGATGGTCTTCCTCCTCCTGCTTTCCTGCTGTGACATTATCCAAGCTTCTCAATTTCGACATTCGTCGATGTTTTGAACATCGCGAGAAGTCTCAGGCACATTGACAACGTGCACGTGGGGGTGTACTACTTACCTTTGTGAACAAGTTGTTTAACTCGACACACCAGTCGACAGCACGCCAAGCCATTTTTTTCCGCGAGGGCCATGCTAATTTGCCTGTCAACCAGACGCCATTAGGGTACGGTTGAAGAATCCTCGCAACTTTTCACCAGCTGTTTATAAACAGACCGCTTCAGATCATTTATTAACAGGTGTTTTCAACTACATACTTGCGTTTGAATTTCTGAAAGCGAAACGAAACTTCGAAACCCTTGATTGAAATCGCTGAGAATTTTGTCCGCTGGCGCCCGAATTCATAGTGCACACATGTAAGTCACATTCAAATTAATCCATGCACTTCCCGCCATTCGTACACAGGAGACTTCTCCTGATGAAGGTTATGTTCCTGCATATCGATCCACAACCAAAATGCATTTAAATGTCCCTATAGCTCACCCACCACTGCAGGACTCGGAGGTGCAAGTTGGTAAATCGGTCCTTCCTGTGGCACAACTTTGATTTGCACAAGGATACGAGGCTATTATATGTTCATGCAGTGGTGACACAAAAGACGGACAGGAAGTGTTACACGCAAGGAGCTTAACAAGAAGTTGAAACCACGACAAAGCAAGGAAGGCGGGATGTCATGTATTATGCAACTGAAGCAAACGTGTGAGATGTGCATCATGTATTAACATTCAACTAAGCTAGTCGTAAGAATTGTGTAGTGCGTCAGAGAAGTGAAACTGATCTCACCTCCAGAAGCCATGTATCAGGTGTCAGGCTCTACAAAGGCTCTTTGGGAAGCAGCTTGACGATTCGGTCCTGCTTCGCAGCACGTCCATCCTTGCCAGAATACCGGATGGAACCCAATTGCCAGTGAAGTGAGCCGACCATCCAGTCCTGCATCCCTTCGACATAGATAGCCACCTGCCTGTCAACCTCTTCATCCCATGAGGGGAGGATGACACGGTTAGTTTCAAAACGCTGTATAGCATCTTTGCACATCTGGCCAGCATAGTCGATGGCACCTTGCAGGTCTAGTCCTCGATCGTGCATGAGCACGGAAACTATGTTTTCCCAGGGTGCGCCACCGTGAGATTGCTCCTTGTTGTAAGAGATAATATCCTGTTGGCGGTAATGTCAGCGGCGCCACAGTGTTCAACGACTGAAAAGAATTACGTTAACCCAAGTAGCATAATCGTTGGTCGCGTTCTCCAAGGCCTTGACAACTGGATGCGACAGAACTTCGTCGGGAAGATCAATTCGAGCTGCGAATTCGATGAGGGCAAAGCAGAGCTTCATTGCGCCTATCTCTCGCCTCACGGCGATGTAATATTGCAGTTCATACATATTTCCTTTGGCACGGTCGTCCAGCTGCTTAGCCACAGCAGCGAAGTACAATTCGCTTCCTTGGATAAACCGCTCTGTGCAGCCGGGACCAGCAGTCTCCCTGAAGCGGCTAAAAAACCTAACCGCATAATAACTTTTAGAAAGAGTTTATGCAATGTAAAAAAATAGTCATACGATTTGCACATCTTTCCACCAAGCTGTTCCGTGTCAAAATTGACGGGATCGCGGAGTGCAAGAAGACAGGATTCATGCGCTTCCCGTGCATCGACGACACCATACTCCATCCAGTCGTCTATAATGGCTATCCAGTTGAAGAAATCGGCGCAGACTCGGAGATGGAAAGCATCTGCATTAGGCCAGCAAACGGAAGCATATGCGCCTAAGTCCACATCAAGATACTTCCTGAGCTCGGACTCTACAAGTTGCGCTACGTCAGTAAACCATTGATCAGATGCGCGGGACACCGCATCACAGTGAGGGTTCTTATGCAAGGGATAGTGGCAATCATTGATAAGGTCAGGTAAAATGAATTGTGAGGACTCGCAGTCAGGAGCGGTTGTGTGGGTCGTCGGATTCATATTGTGAACATCGAGATGAGGAACATGTATGTGCAAGGTCGTCAGTCTTTATACAGTTTTTTTTTTCGGTGGAACGAGATTATCAACTAGCAACTGACAACATCGGAGATTTGAGGCGTCCTGAGCTCGGCTCGCGACGGGGAAAGACGAACCTGTATTTCAGGAGAACGCCAGATGAGCGGGACTTCCGACCCGGTTTTGGGCAAGCTCCTCGCATTACAAGAAGCACGGAAAACAGGAGGCCGCAAGCGGGTGCACCATATCCAGGTCATCGCCCTTCACAATCTGAAAGTCGGAGTTCAAGACTAACTAAATTTTGATGGACGAACCTGTCTGTCAGGAGAACGCCAGATGAGCGGGACTTCCGACCCGGTTTTGGGCAAGCTCCTCGCATTACAAGAAGCACGGAAAACATTCACAATCTGAAAGTCGGAGTTCAAGACTGACTAAATTTTGATGGACGAACCTGTCTGTCAGGAGAACGCCAGATGAGTGGGACTTCCGACCCGGTTCTGGGCAAGCTCCTCGCATTACAAGAAGCACGGAAAACAGGAGGCCGCAAGCGGGTGCACCATATTCAGGTCATCGCCCTTCACAATCCGAAATAGAGTCGGAGTTCAAGACTGTGATGAAGGTCAATCCTAAAGGATACGTTGGGGTACGGAGATGGGAAATACTTAATGTACGCGAATGCAGTGTGGGACTCTACTAATCTGCAAAAAACCACTGAAATGAACGTTTAACTGACGCGCGTTACGGACGCTTACGAACGCTTACGACCTCAGCTGTAGCGCACTCACGCGATTGGTGGAGATGCTCTCGATGTTATTATTTTATTTCGCCAGTCTGAACTTACGAGAGATGGAGAACCGAACGTTTGATCAATGATGATCTATCGCATCTCACTGCATGTACCCGAGTCAGTGCCAGCTTGAACAAGGTTTTTGAAGACTTACAGAGGGAGTGGCAGCTATGTCGAGTCCACTGCAGCTCATTGTAACGATAATCATATTATAGGGCCTGGGGCCATTCACAGGGGATTACGATGTATGGATATGAAGTACACCAAATCGATAGTAAATCTCGAACCCAACGAGTTGCAACTTGATTCAAATCGGAGTTTCGAGTTGAAACGATTTTGGTCATTTTCGAACCGAATCGATTTCACATCGAGTTTAACTCGCCTCGACGGCAACACTAGAACTTGGGTGTTTTACAGATGCTAAGCACTGGCAACATTTCGAGTGAGCGCTCGAAGCAACTTGGTATATATATGTGTACTTGAGCTTAAGTACTAAACTTAATTACCGTCTTATCGTGCTCATTCACTTCCTGATTTAGCACTATATCCGTGTGCAAATGCACCTGATCAACGCGAACGTTCGTGCTAACCGATAGAACCCTCACACGAGAGTCTAGCCTTAATGATTAATGAAGCCTTAAATGAAAAAATGAGTCGTATTGTGCGAAGCCCTCGTACGTGTACGCAGTTCAGTTCGTCTTCCTGGGTAGCAAGCTTCAAAGCTTCATGAGGCTTGGAATGTCTATTAAAATCAGGTATTTCTTAGGTTTAGCCATTTTGGCTTGGAGTCACTACTCGCAGGGATCCGAGTTCGTCCTGGCTGCAACGGATAGTACTACAAGTACTGTTCCCTCTTCATATGCGGTCCCAGGAGCGTTCCCAACTTCTCTCTACTCTCATTACTACAATAATCCAACGGCCACCTCTGCGCAGCCACAGCCAGTCATTTCAGATCCTGTCACGGTAAATGTCTCATGCAACTGTCGTGTAACTGAAAGTAACTCGCTCTTCAGCATGAAATCTTTCCTTTTTCCTTGACAGACCCGGATAACATTCCTCAGGTAACGTGCACTCCCAGTGTCCGCGTTGGTTTTATCGTTTTGACCCTCCGGCTTTAACAGTATGACACCGTGGACCCTCATCCGCTTCCACCCAAGGCCTCCTCCCAACAGCTTCTTCAACAAGCGGTAGCGCAGATCAAGTCTATTGCAGTGAACCCGATGTTTAGTACATGTGCACGGTGCCAGGCCTCCCTAGAAGTGGCAAAATTTCTTGCTCTTGCGGCTCCTGAACAAGGGACGAATCTAGCTCTGGCGCTTTGCCAGTACTTCAATTATTCATCCTCTTGCGAGAAAAGTTATGGACCCCTCGTCATGGGACCGATCCTTACTCAAGTTGTATCTTTTGCTGATGTTGGAGGATATGACGGACAGGTAAAACAAGTCGCTGAAACGGAAGAATGTTTTGTCTCATGATGTTTCTAGTCGATTTGCTCTGAGTTCCTTGGTTTATGTCCAGCACCTACGACAACGGCTCTCAACCTCACTGGCTGGTTTGCAAAGCCAAAGCCCAACCCTCTTCCTCCTCCAAAGCAGCCCAGTGGTCAACTGCTCAAAGTGTTGCATCTTTCGGACCTGCATATTGATCCCCGTACGTGCCATTTGCACGTATGCGTTGTTTATCTCCACTGATCATCTTTTGCCAGGTTATGCGAACGGCGCAGAGGCAAACTGCACCAGCGGTTTGTGTTGCCGCGACAATGCTTACAATTCTCTCAGCCCTCAGACACCTCTCGTTCCTGCGCCACGATATGGTTCGTTCCTCTGGTTAGATCTCACCTTCACTGGAAGAATGTAGTTTGATGTCGTTTCAGCGATGCTCCATATTCATTGATCACGTCCGTGCTGGAGGCCATCCCACCATTGACCGGAACCGAATCAACTGGCTTCGACTTTACTTTGTTCACTGGCGACATGTTGGCGCATGACCCAGATAATCAGCAGTCTAGGTACGTGTTTTATACTTATTGTCGGTCTTTTCTCACTTCCCTTCAAGGGCTTTGAACGAGTACTCTGAGGTAATATTTGTGTTTCCAAATTGGACCGTTATATATCATACATACTGGCAGGTCGTCCTTTATGATCTATTCAAGCGCATGCTCGGACCTGGTCCTACCTATGCTACACTCGGAAATCACGATACTTGTCTTCCAGATCTAGCTTCGCCTTTATCCCTGGGAGGCGCTTTGGGGCAACAGTTCAGCTGGTATAATTTCTCTCATCAGTTTCTATTTTATGCATTACCTTATCCACTAGGCTATACGACCACGTTACAGCGTTATGGGAGCAAAAGGGATGGCTTCCGTCGGCTTCCGTCGAGTTTTCGCGTGCTCACTATGCAGCATACATGGTCAAGCGTGCAGATGGCCTGAGGGTGATCAGCTTGGACACCAACTTGTGTGAGGCGAAATGTTTTAACTGGCATGAGCACTGACAAACTGGTCTACAGGGTACAGGTACGTAATCAATGGTCCGGAAGCCACAGTCAAAAGCTCCATGATCTAAACTGTGCAAAGGTCAAACTACTTTAATTACATCAACTCGTCCGAACCGGACGTTTCTGGTATACTGAGGTTCCTCACCGATGAACTTCAGGACGCGGAAGACGCGGGAGACCGAGGTGCGCTGATTGATGATACTACATTCCATTCGATCTGACAATGCTTAGTCTGGATCATTGGCCACGTCGTCAGCGGTTGGGATGGTTCTAATTCGTTGCCGAACCCAACCAATCTCTGTAAGTTTAATCAATCTCCCGATCAACGTGCAATTTGCTGAGCAGCATCTGCACTAGTTTACCAGATGTAAGTCTGCTGGATGTCAGATTCACTCTGCTTGGAGCTGATATACCTAGCGTTGATCGCTTTTCCCCTCACGTTATTGCTAGTATGTTATTTCTCTGTGATGCCGACCAAGTTTGACGACTCACAACCAGACATCTTCTGGGGTCACACACACGAGGACCAGCTATCTGTATGAGCCGATGCCACTTCATAGAGAGGGAACGCTGACATATCTTCCTGGTCCAGATCTTCTATGCCAATAATGGCACGAATATGAGTGCTGAGACCGCTCAGGCGGTATCCTGGGTGTGTCCTTTGACGGGTTCATGATGACGATCAATCTAACTCGCGGGCTTCCAGACCGGGCCATCTGTAACACCCCTCACCAACCTAAACTCTGGGTTCCGTGTTTATGAAGTTGACTCTGCTGTAAGTTTTCCTGCCAATGTCTGCTAAATACAGCTTACGCATCCACACAGACTTTTGAAGTGGTCGAGGCTTATACGTCAGTTTTGTTCTTCAGATTGCTGTCATCAACTGGTCTTTTGCTTACAAGTTCCCTGCAGCTGGAAGAGTTACGTCAATGACTATCCTGCGCTGGACTCGCAGACTGAATTCGGCCCTACTTTCGAGTACGAGTATAGCAGTCGTGAGGCATACGGAGGAAACATTACTTGGGGAGCAACCGACCCACTGAACGCGACTTGGTGGCATCTTGTGACTGAGCGTGCGTGTGTTCCTTCTTTTCCTCCACCATCGCTATATATGTTATTTCAGAGATGGAAGTGGACCCGACTTTGATGCAGGTAAGTTCGTGACTGGATGCTTTTAACTTGTTGTCTCACCTATTCCCAGACCTTCAATTCATACCAGGGAAAGGGCTCAATACTCACTCCGTCATGCACGGGCGAATGTATTCCTGCTAGGATCTGCTACATCCGTAGTGGCTCTGCTAGCATCGCCAAGCAGAACTGCGTGTCAGGTTATGGATCAGTGCAGTAGTAGTTTATATTAAAGTTGTGATGGACCATTTGCAAATAGGCGCGTTTACTACAAAAGTAGTCGTCAATCCCAACAATGGAACGTTCAGAACTTTCATATCGTCAACTTAGCTTGAAGTACCTGCTAGTCCACAAAATATTCGATGTAGGAAATTTTGAACGTCGAAGTATAGCCAAGAGTGAGTGTAATAATAGATTCACTCTCCTCACCATCGATCACGCTGTCCTCATCAACTGCAAAGGTCTCCTAAGCACTCATATGCATACTCGCAGGAGCTTATTTCACTCTCTTCCATCCGCAAGCGATGTTCTCTGTTCAGATGTGATGAAAACAATCAAAGGACGCGAGAATATTCGGAACGTTTCCCAGAGAACGGGTCGACACCTCCTCGATTAACCGATTGTGTCGCAGTGCCGTTGTGCAGCGGGATAACATACCTATGCAAGTAATTTTTCACCATTGCTCCCGGTTAAAGTGCACTGACGCTGATGATGCACTCCCAGTGATGAGTATGATTCGCATTATTGGGACGAGGACCAGTCGCTCCCGTCGCGGTTTCCTTTCTGAATTGCTACCGTCTATATCTGATTTAGATCTGTAACAGCATGTCCTCGCATCAGTCGAATATACTATCCACCATACTATCCTGCTGTGCCCCCGGTAAGTGTAACCTATCAAGCCAACTTGATCACGACGCGTTGCTACCCCGCTACCCTTTACAAACTAAAATCTTTCTAAAACGGGCACCGCTAAGCATCTCGACGGAGAGCCTGTTTATTTCAAAGATATGTGCGACGGTGACGCGGCTCTATGCCCCGTCCTATCATATGGTGGAACGACCCTCTAAGCAGTAGTCGACGCCCCAAACCATTCCTCTTTAACACCAAATTCCACACGCGGCCTCCTCTTCGCTTCACCTCTTGCGATCACCATCGCCTACTCATCCTTTCGCCCTTCCTCCCCCTCAATGCGCATCATAAGTGAAGTATTCCTTGATATGCTCGGGAGATGCTGATTGCGGACGAGCATTGTTCGGGTAGTTGGATGGCGTCATCGTCCAAACAGCTTGGTGGGAACGGCTTTGAGGTCAATTGCGGCGAGCCATCTGTTTAGATCAGAAGGGTGGAGTCTGACGAGGAAGGGGTGATGCTGGATGAGGCAAAGTAACCCTTGTCGAGTGATGTTAGAAGTTCACAACGAGTTCTTACTTGCACGGTTTGTCCTGCAGGAAGTGAACGAGGAAGCGATTCTAGATAGTACAGTAGCAACGAGAAGAGACTCAGGAGAATGTGTAAACATAGTGAATGGAATCTTCGTGCAGCCCTAAACAGTTTTGTGAGAGCCAGTCCAGACTCCATTATAAGTAGCAGAACGGAACGAATGAAGCGCAAGAAGGCAAACACGTATTGTATGAGATCTGTAGGAAGTGCATAGTTCAGTCGATTAACGCCCAAAGCTTGACTGACATATAAAAAGGCAATGCAGGAAGGGGCTAGGGTTTGAGAGTCTTGGAGAAAGTAGGAGGCATGAGTCAGGTCTGGCGAGAAACATAAGTTACCTTACCACAGGTGCTTCAAAGGATTGATGCCGGGGCCCGGAATCCAGATTAGAAATTCTACCCGGATCATCGGTTTTGTCCGATGACCCAGTCTTAGATTTGGCTTACACAACGGTCACCGAAGGACCTCTAATGAAGCCTTAAAGCCGTGATTTCATCGTATTGTGCGAAGCCCTCCGAGTCGTACGTGCAGTTCGTCTTCCTGAGTGACAAGCTTCATGAGGCTTGGAATGTCTGTTAAAATCAGGTATTTCTTAGGCTTGGAACGGTCGCTACTCGCAGGGATCCGAGCTCGTCCTGGCTGCAGCGGATAGTAGTACTACAAGGACTGTTCCCTCTTCATATGCGGTCGCAGGAGCGTTTCCAACTTCTCTCTACTCTCAATACTACAATAATCCAACGGCCACCTCTGCGCAGCCACAGCCAGTCATTTCAGATCCTGTCACAGTAAATATCTAATGTAACTGTCGTGTAACTGAAAGTAACTCGCTCTTCAGCATGAAATCTTTCCTTTTTCCCTGACAGACCCGGATAACATTCCTCAGGTAACCAGCACTCCCAGTGTGCACGTTCAAGTTGGTTTTATCGTTTTGACCCTCCCGCTTTGACAGTATGACACCGTGGATCCTCACCCGCTTCCACCCAAGGCCTCCTCCCAACAGCTTCTTCAACAAGCGGTGGCACAGATCAAATCTATTGCAGTGAACCCAATGTTTAGTACATGTGCACGGTGCCAGGCCTCCCTAGAAGTGGCAAAATTTCTTGCTCTTGCGGCTCCTGAACAAGGGACGAATCTAGCTCTGGCGCTTTGCCAGTACTTCAATTATTCATCCTCTTGCGAGAAAAGTTATGGACCCCTCGTCATGGGACCGATCCTTACTCAAGTTGTATCTTTTGCTGATGTCGGAGGATATGACGGACAGGTAAAATAAGTCGCTGAAACGGAAGAATGCTTTGTGTCTCACGATGTTTCCCAGTCGATTTGCTCTAACTTCCTTGGTTTGTGTCCAGCGCCCACGACAACGACTCTCAACCTCACTGGCTGGTTCGCAAAGCCAAAGCCCAACCCTCTTCCTCCTCCGAAGCAGCCCAGTAGTCAACTGCTGAAAGTCTTACATCTTTCGGACCTGCATATTGATCCCCGTGCGCGGCATTTGCACGTATGCATTGTTTATCTCCACTGATCATCTTTTGCCAGGTTATGCGAACGGCGCAGAGGCAAACTGCACCAGCGGTTTGTGTTGCCGCGACAATGCTTACAATTCTCTCAGCCCTCAGACACCTCTCGTTCCTGCGCCACGATATGGTTCGTTCCTCTGGTTAGAACTCGCCTTCACTGGAAGAATACAGTTTGACGTCGTTTTAGCGATGCTCCATATTCATTGATCACGTCCGTGCTGGAGGCCATCCCACCGTTGACCGGAACTGAATCAACTGGCCTCGATTTTACTTTGTTCACTGGCGACATGTTGGCGCATGACCCAGATAACCAACAGTCTAGGTACGTATTTTATACTTATTGTCGGTCTTTTCTCACTTCCCTTCAAGAGCTTTCACCGAGTACTCTCAGGTAATATTTGTGTTTCAAAATTGGACCGTTACATATCATACATCCTGGCAGGTCGTCCTTTATGATCTATTCAAGCGCATGCTCGGACCTGGCCCTACCTATGCTACACTCGGAAATCACGAAACTTGCCTGCCAAATTTAGCTTCGCCTTTATCCCTGGGAGGCGCTTTGGGGCAACAGTTCAGCTGGTATAATTTCTCTCATCAGTTTCTATTTTATGCATTACCTCATCCACTAGGCTATACGACCACGTTACAGCGTTATGGGAGCAAGAGGGATGGCTTCCGTCGGCTTCCGTCGAGTTTTCGCGTGCTCACTATGCAGCATACACTGGTCAAGCGTGCAGATGGCCTGAGGGTGATCAGCTTGGACACCAACTTATGTGAGGCAAAATGTTTAACCGGCATGAGCACTGACAAACTGGTTTACAGGGTACAGGTACGTAATCAACGGTCTACACACAGTCAAAACTCCATGATCTAAACTGTGCAAAGGTCAAACTACTTCAACTACATCAACTCGTCCGAACCGGACGTTTCTGGTATACTGAGGTTCCTCACCGACGAACTTCAGGACGCGGAAGACGCGGGAGACCGAGGTACGCTGATTGATAATACTACATTCCAATCGATCTGACGATGTTCAGTCTGGATCATTGGCCACGTCATCAGCGGTTGGGATGGTTATAATTCGTTGCCGCACCCAACCAATCTCTGTAAGTTGAACCTCTCGATCAACGTGCAATTTACTGAGCAGCGTCTGTGCTAGTTTACCAGATGTACGTTCGCTGGACGTCAAATTCATTCTGCGTGGAGCTGATGTACCTAGCGTCGATCGCTTTTCCCCTCACGTTATTGCTAGTATGTTATTTCTCTATGATGCTCGACCAAGTTTGACGACTCACATAATCAGACATCTTCTGGGGTCATACACACGAGGACCAGCTATCCGTATGAGCCGATACCACTTCATAGAGAGGGAACGCTGACATATCTTCCTGGTCCAGATCTTCTATGCCAATAATGGTACGAATATGAGTGCTGAGACCGCTCAGGCGGTATCCTGGGTGTGTCCTTTGACGGGTTCATGTTGACAATCAATCTAACTCAGCTTCCAGACTGGGCCATCTGTAACACCCCTCAACAACCTGAACTCTGGGTTCCGTGTTTATGAAGTTGACTCTGCTGTAAGTTTTCCTGCTAACGTCTGCTAAATCTAGCTTATACATCCACGCAGACCTTTGAAGTGATCGAGGCTTATACGTCAGTTTTGTTCTCCAGATTGCTGTCATCAGCTGGTCTTCTGCTTACTAACAAGTTCCCTACAGCTGGAAGAGTTATGTTAACGATTATCCTGCGCTGGACTCGCAGACTCAATTCGGCCCTACTTTCGAGTTCGAGTATAGCACTCGTGAGGCATATGGAGGAAACATTACTTGGGGGGCAACCGACCCACTGAACGCGACCTGGTGGCATCTTGTGACTGAGCGTGCGTGTGTTCCTTTATTTTTTCCCATTATCGCTATATATGTTATTTCAGAGATGGAAGCAGACCCGACTTTGATGCAGGTAAGTTTGTGACTGGATGTTTTAACTTGTTGTGTCACCTATTCCTAGACTTTCAATTCCTACCAAGGAAAGGGCTCGATACTCACTCAGCCATGCACGGGCGAATGCATTCCTGCTAGGATCTGCTACATCCGTAGTGGCTCTTCTAGTATCGCCAAGCAGAATTGCGTGTCGGGTTATGGATCAGTGCAGTACTAGTTTATATTAAAGTACCATTTGCGTAGTGTCAATACCGACAATCAAACGTTGAAAACTTCCATATCGGAAAGCACTAGCTAGTCCCCAAAATATAAGCGCATCACACAGTTCTGGCATGTGCAATTACAACAAAGGTCCCCTGACACTCACTTTAGTGGGGAGAGGGTTCTGTAGAATTTAAATATCATGCTGTCTGTATTTATTTTGGTGGAAATTACTTCCCTTACATGGTACGTTCTACTTTCCTTTTAATCAAGTTGATGCTCGATTGCAAGAACGCGCGTATTCATTTCAGTTCGATATAAACCGGCTTCTATTCTGCGATCCCTTCGACTCACGAAGATCTGGACTCTGATACTAATATTCGCGCCGTGTGTACGACAATATTAACAGTATGTTAATCGTCGAAGGCAATAATTAGTGTCGGTACACGTCTCACCATCCTTTGACAATTTAATTCACGTTCTCCACCTGGACGCAACAACTTCGCTGCTACCACCTGGGTCTGGATTGCAGAACTTGATGGATTCAAGCACTTCGATATGTGATCGACACCATTCCGATTCTACTCAAATCCTCGATACAACGGCCATACTCACATCCCTTCCCAAGGTATCATCAAAAAGTTTCAGGCGCGAAAGTGGCCATCTTCACGTGTACTCTCGATATCTCCCAAACCGAAACCGAACGCACCGTCCTCCTCAACAACGCAGACGAAATGCTCAATTTCACGCGCAGCGAGGAACAACAATTCGAAAGGGTATGTTCTCCATCACATTACTTTCTACATCCTCTAACCATTACTCGATAAACAAATTCTCAAAGAAATCGCTGATTCAGGCATCAGAGTCATCATCGCAGGCTCATCCGTTGGCGATCTCGCCTTACACTACCTCAATCGCTTCAACATTGTCATTCTCAAAGTCCTCTCCAAAATCAACCTCCGCCGGGTAGATTGCGTCGTCAACGCCACACCTCGCCCACGTCGGCGCATCCACGGAGGAAGCCAGCTACGTCGACATCTTTGAGATGGCGGAGATTGGCGAAGACTGTCACCGTCCTCCGTCAGCTCGCTCCCGGCGAGGACGAGTATCAGAGCCACTCAAAGAAGACACGTACAGCGACGATCGCGCTTAGAGGGGCGACGGCCAACCATCTCGATGACCTCGAGCGCGCCATTGAGGCTGCTACTAGTATAGTACAAACTGCGAATTAAGTGATTTGGGGGTAATACAGGGAACCTGAACTAGGCCGTCAACGGAAGTCGATCCCTAAGGGTGCCCTCTTAAGGATCAATTTCCGTTGTACCCAGCTTGTGCCCGTTCTAGGTATGAGGAACGAGTCTGAACGAGTGCTAAAAACGGCGACTCGTGAACCCGGAGAAGGCGGGGCATGGCACCTCGGCGGTTGCCGAGGACTTCCTGCCTTGACCCGCCATGGAGCTGAGCTTCAGTAGAGTCACATCAATCCTCGTTGTGTGTGCTTCACCCCGATAGAAGCATCTCCTTTGGTCTTATACACGGCCGTGCGGGTCTTTCGCGGTTTTTTCTATTTTCAGCTTATCGAGCACTTCCTGCAAGCATGCCATACTAATGTCGGGGTGTGCGCGGCACACCCCAACATTAGTATGACATATGCAATCCTTCTTGCCTACGCATGCCATCTTTTTCACGCATAGAACTCATTCAGACAGATCCACCACCAGCTATAGAACGAGGAAGACGAGGATGAATCAATGTATTCCGCTAGAATCTGACTCATGCGATGGTTCTGTTGACTCACTTGACCTGCCCTTGCAAGCGTACATGCTTCCGGGTCGAGGCAGCCGCATTTCCGCCGTGGTGCCAGTCTTACTAGTCGCCGACTCCCATAATATCGTTCCCCTACTTTGCAGTGCTCTTTACCAGAAACACGTGTGGGGGATCCGTCAGCCTGTGGTCGGCCTGTGCTGTTCCATCACGGGTACGATTGCCATGGCCATCTTCGGATGGTTCGACTTCGATCAGTCAGAAGAAGGTCGCATGGCAAGTTCGAAATCAATGCATATTTTTCCACTGCTGACTCTTCCTAAAACCTACAGCGCACCTCGCTTTAAAATTAGCAGGATGTCCGCTTAAATCCCTCGATAGGGGTGTTTGACTTCACTGACACCCGTTCTGCCATCAGCCTCGCGCAATTTGTTTTGGGGTTGCGGACTCATTTCAAGGTATCAAGGGCGCCATATTGATAGAAACCTTCGATTCTCTGACTCCGTTGCACTGGAGAGTCCGATTTACCCGACTTTGAAACCTAGTATTGGGGACGATTGACGAACGAGTAGCGTCCTGGACCATTATGCTCCGACTTCGAATGACTTTTGCAGATAGCTGAGCCGCGGCCTGGTCTGGCTCAAGTCACGGCTTGGAATCTGGTAAGCCATAAGCCCCCCTAGGCTGAGCCTAAGCCGGGGCTTTGAGCCCAAGCTGGGCTGGAACATCACTGGCAGTGAGATATACCCACACTGTTAAGGTTGTGATGGACCATTTGCAAATAGGCGCATCTACACATTGTAGTAGTCGTCAATACCGACAATCGAACGGTCAGAACTTCCATATCATTAATTACTTGAAGCACCTGCTAGTCCACAAAATATAAGCGTATCATACAGTTCTCGCATAAAAAGGTTGATAACCCAATAGCTATGATACATTTGGTGTTTGCCTAGATGATTTTCCGAAGCCTGGTTTGCCAACTCCATTCACTGACAGACGATGTGACGTCTAAGATGACAATGTTTGATTGGGGAAGATGAACTCTAGAGAATGTGACTCACTGCTTTGTCGACTCATACGTTTTGAAAAAGTCAGGGGGGTTCGTAGGTTCTTCCCCTGTTATGGGCGCGAAATCAAGAGTACTGACATAGTTCGTTTTCCCCTCGCGCACAAGCGAGTAGTACTCAAGAAGATACTGTTTCTCGGAGTCATCGACATCAGTGTCCAATTCAAGGACTAGCTGTTTTGCTTCCGTGCTGAAAAAAAACATCGGCTCAACAAAGTACTGGGAACGTATGTCATAGGCTTACTTAGAGGTATCGGTGAATTCGATGTTAACTCCAGCTTGGGAAGCCGCAGCGGCTAGTTCAACACCATTGCACATCCTGCGTTGCGTTAAGGGGTGATTAAGGCGATCTGTGTGAATCAAGAACTTAAGATATGCATACGTGGGTCCCGTAAGCGTGATCAATTGGCCTCGGAATCTATCACTCAAACCTTTCGGCCCCTCACTGACAAGGATGTTCGCCGCGACCTTGACAACATCGCCAAGCGCGACAGGGGCGAACGAATTCACATCACCGATCGGCAAGCGAAGCCTTCCGTTCGTCTTCATGTCCTTTTCATAGAGCAAGAGGTTTTCGGCGTAATACCCGGCACTTTGCAACAATAAGTGATGCAGGAAAATTTCAAGGTATTTTAGCTCTTACCGAATGATACACTGGCTTGTCCCTGCCTCTGTGCCCCCCGTATATCGCAAGTGCATCATTTCGGTTTCGATTTTTGTGAATTGGCGAATGTGGGGCTGAGCCTTTTCCTCAGCAAGGTCTGTCCCAGCTGCACTGAGCAAGACTGTGTTTTTGATGTCAGCGGCTGCCACAGCCTTGAGCACATCTCGTGCGAGTCGTAGCTTATGGGCGTGTGCAGGAGGGATCATGAATATAGTGTCTGCACCAGATTCCTTGAGGGATTGCACAAGCCCCGCGGGGTCACTGTGTTTATGAGCGATGATTTTAGCACCCATCGTTTCGAGGTCTTCGCATTTCTCGGGATGGAGGGTGACGCAAAACAATTCTTTGAACTTCGGTCTGAACTGGTTGGAAAGGAGCAGTTCGGTAATCAAGTGGCCAGTCTGGCCATCAGCGGCAGTGATGCATATTGAGCGAGACATGGTGGATTTGATTCACGAGTTGACGTAGATCAAGTTGTCGACCAGACTCCTAACTTAATCCGTAGCATCCATCATGATGTCATCACGTAAATTCATGTGCTCAAACTCGAGTACGGGCAACATCGCGGAGTTTACTGACTCATATGATACCCCTATGATTTGTGAAGTACGAGAGCATGCTAGCATAGTGGTGAAGCGCGTTAATCATCGTCTGAAAGATCCATGTCCATGTCCGCCGTCATTTGAGTCATCGTCTGCGACAGTGACAAGTGCACAAGATTGAGGGTGTGCAGGCGGCGGCGGGAATGGAGGTGGAGAAGGTGGCAGTGGAGGGGGGGTGGATGGGGGTGGAGGTGGTTGATACTCGATGTGCGATTGTAGCGAAGAAAATGCCTCAGGTAATCTCCAAGGGGGAACAAGTGCTTTGGCAGATTGAGTTCCGGATATGATTTGCTCCCAAAGAGCTCTTCTTTCTGCAGTAAAGGTAATACTGGGACGAGAAGTAGCGAGGTCCGATGGCATGAATATCATTCCATTATAGACAGTGAGGTGGTTTGAGGAGAAATAATCGTTAGGGTATGTTGCCCACCTACGGGCTGTCGATGAGCGAGGCTCCAAATCAGAATTGGCAGACGAAGTATCATCGACAACTGGTGTTTCGTCCCCGCCTGATTTAGGATAGAAAGATGTTGCAAGACTTAGGTCGATTACTTTGCGGTCCTCTTCATCACTAATTATGAGGAAAGAGTCATCGACATCCTCAAGTGGATGGTCGTGTGTTAGAGTGTGGAAGTCTCCCAAAATTCTTTGGCGAACGGCATCCCTTGGATCGGTATCACTTATCCATCCTGCAGGATAGCCCCAACATGACATGTTATATAGCCATGCACACTGACGACCTGAGTCTTCATGCTGCAAGCCCAAAGCTTCGCGCAAGGTGGGACCAACAACCTTTCCGGGCTGAAAAAACTCCAACCATTCAAGCCGTTGTTTCTTCCAAGCTTCAACAACATGAAACCTGCCCGGTTCCCTCGTTTCCCCGTCCGAGTCAGAACGCAAAAAATTGAAGAGTTGTCCGCGACAGCGCGATGAGGGGGCGATTATGTTGTTCAGGACAGGACCCAACGATGTGATCAGGCGAGCCGCAGTTGAAACAAAAGCGAGCATCGAGGAGTGCAGTGGAACTGGATGGAGTTCGATTCTCGCCTAGGATACCCGAAACGTGCCTCTCATAAAAGCATGACTGAGGTGACAATTCCTGGAACCAAGCTGACCCAGAAGTATCGATGTAAAAGTTGCGGACAACATTGGACCCGCAAGGATTACTTTCTAGACAACTTCCTCCTGAGCTTCTAGTGCCGCTTTCCGCTGCTTCATGGATTCGAGTATGGTGGAGGCATCCCAGCGACCTTTCGCTATCTCCCTCCCATCCAGATGGAGCGCGGGAATCCAGTAGATGTATTTCTTCTTCCACCTTTCTTGGCCTTTGTCCTGTATGTTGACTATTTCAAGGTCGAATTGATGCTACTCATTCATCAGCAACTTGTATGTCGCATTAGAGTTTTGAGTTGCAACGTACTGACTGCCTGACTTTCGCCAATTCTAATTTTGCAACCTAGCATGAATGATTAGAAAGTTTCATAAAGAAAAAGAAACAATACCGACGTCACAAAGCGAACAATTTGGGCCAGTGAAGAGAATGAGGCGGGCAACTTGGGGGAGACGGGCAGCCATTGGAGGGTGGTATCTGGGGTCCGTTGTCATAATTCCTATTATAGTTGTGGCCTTTTGGTTCAATAATAACGGAAGCAAATGTTCTGTACACCGTCCGCGTCCATGGTCATTCGATGAATCAGTGGAATGACAGTTCAGGACCCTCCATGGCGCCAGAAAAGTTTGTTTCTTCGTATATCTTATATAAATATATTTTGATTTCTCATAGCGCGCCCGTGTCCGTTTTACTCTCAAGGACGCTGTCTGTTCGCGGATTCGTGCAACTTCCTTCACGATATCAAAGTAAAGAATCCTCCCGGCCAGTCGCTTGTTGACGTGCACGTCGCGCAGCCTGTCAGGCCACGCGTGTTTTCGTTTCCGAAGACCGTTTTCAATCCTCCTTCGGTCGTGGTCAACTCTGCGAGTCCACGCTCTACCCAACTTGTCAGCCCGGTGGATGACACTTCTCGTTATTCTGGTTTACTTTCGGCTCTTCAAGATGTAATTGGCCCAACTACTCACGAGGACGGTGAAACACTCACACCTCGACCTGTTGACATGAACGATATTTTTTTGCAGAATTCCCAAGCAGATACCACCCTGGTTGGTTTCTCCCCGCACACTCCTTTCACGGACATTTCTGCGTTGGTGGAAGAATCAGATTTATGTGATACTCAGGACTCGTCTGTTATTGAAGTGCCTCGGGATGTGGGGGAGACACGGGAGATACTCGCACGTCATGATATCGGCTCAGATGATTCTAAAGAGGCTGGGGATGTATTTCCCTTGTATGTGGTGGGTGACGAGGACGGGGAAGAAGAGCAGGAACAGGACTCCGAAGAGGTTGGAGAAGACAAGTCGCATTCCATTTCAATGACCGTCTTGCGATTCCCCACCCCGCCTTCCAGTTTCTCTTCTATGAGTACTGCCAGCTCTGTCTTGTCACTTCTTGTACGCCCTCATGACTTGCCAACGGAGGAGCCCTTGCACAATTCAGGACAGGAAGTTTACAATAACCTTCTGTCTCCTGTCGAGCTTTCTGCACGCTTGCGACCTTTCTCAATGTACAACTACACTCCGCCAAAGCGGCAAGACTCTATCGACTCGGGCTATGCCGACAGTTGGACGGGACCAGCGCTGCTAGCTCGTTCTCCACCTCATTCCATGCGCAATAACATTGCATCCGATTCAACTCCCTTTCGCCGTACTTCAGTATCTTTGTTACAAGATAGACGCGTGTCATATGATGTTCGCGGCGTTCGACCTTCCCCTCGCCAACCGGTGGTGGCCGAAGAGCATGACGATGACATATCCTCGACTTTATCTATTTTAGATGCTTATGACTTGTCGTCTGATCTCGACGAAGAGCCTCTCCCCCCCACCGTCCGTCTCACTGGGATGGTGTTAACACCTCCGTTAAGTCCTCCAGCAGAACCATCCTTTCCAAAACAGCCATCTGTTCTCATTTCTGAGAGTGCGCCCATTCATGACAACGCCTTAGAAGTATCATCACTTCAACCCGATTCCGCGCCTGAGGATGATGCCGAACATGCGTCTTTCAATGCTGACGGCCCTCTAGAGTCACTAGTCTCTCCCCTTTCGTCATCTACGGCTCACCCGTCCTCTGTCAAAGGGACTTTTCCATCCCAGGAAGCGGTGCTCCTTGACATGGAATTTCGCAGTCTTCCGCCCTCTCCATTACCCGAACCTGCTTCTTCCGACGTTGTTCATTTCGTCAGTAGAGCCGATGACGTCATTACCCCCTCAGATTCCTCGGATGTGAATGACAGCGAATTTATGGAGGGAGAATTGTCATCAAAGGTGTCATTGTTATCTTTAGGCACTTTCCTGTCTGGTCGCTCGTCTCCGAATACGTCCATACTCTCCGTTGAGTGCGGCTACACGGCTGACGACATGACTCAAGAGACCGTTTTCTCTCAACCTCCTTCGCCACGGAGTGGTCTCACACCGGCGCAGTTCCCCACTTTATCGTCGGTATGGGATGATGATGATACGGACGGATATGATCATCTTTATACAAGCCACCCAACTGAAGGTCAAGAGTCGTCCCTCGCCCGCCCCGGCGAGCAGCCAAGGATCTCCCGTGAACTTCTAGCCCACATTGGACATGTATTTTCCCTTTCCGACGACATGCTAGTGCCTGCAGAGGATGCTCTAGACACAACCGGAAGTGAGACTGATGACCGTCGTGATTCGTGGCATGACGCTCTGAATGCGGATGTCCATCAGGCTTTGCGCATGTCTTCAATGTCTCCTGTGATGTTCTTATCTGACGATGCAGACTTCGATCACGACGAGGCCGGCGTGCGCACGTCTTGGAGCCCTCGATTGGGCGACTTTTCCGCCAACCTTCGTCGTTGGAGCGGCGCGGAAAACGTCTTGTCTGTCGAGGAGGACGTGAGCGTTAGCCCTGTTGAACCTGACGGGGGCGATGCGCTCCGTGGCCAACATAGCACTGAAGGCCTCTTGGATGACCTGGTATCTTTACCAGCGGCTCCTGCCGGGCAGGCTATCGAAACTCGCGACATAGATGCATTCTTACCTCAGGGGAAACAGAATATCCAAACAACTCATTTGCACGACCAATCACTAGTTGACACTAGTACTGTCAACGATTCCTCGGCTGCGACTCTTGGTTCTGTAGATGCTCCTTCGATCGTTGAATTTGTACAGAGGAGTCGTGCTATCTCAGATGCCACCGTGAAACCCGATTTAGGGTCTCCGAGTGCTCCTTGTTTTCCTCCATCACCCGTGGCCTTCATCCCGGCTACCCTCGTTGACACTAATTTGGACGATCATGCAGACTTCCTACAAGCGCTTGACGATCGAAGCGCGGATGCACAACCCACTGATTTGCCAAGTATGGAGGCTACTGCCATGAAACTATCCCATGAGACGAGGGAATCTCCGAATTTGCATCCGGCATCTGTTCTTGAATCAACAGCAGATGGTCATGAGGAGAAACATTCTTCCGCGTTAGCTAGGACGGAGTCCCCTGCGACACATAAAGCTCCACTGAATCTCACAATACGCATTCCATCGACCTTTGAGGCTCAGCCATCTTCATCGTCTACTGCTCAGAGTCTACCACTTATTCTATCCCTCTCGAATGGACGTGATACGAAGCGATGGTTCTCTGATACAGACGGGATTTCGTCTACAGCAAATAGTCCCTCCGCCTCAGCTCCAGTAACATCAAATCTTTCGTCGCGGGAAGCAAGGGGCACAAAGGTACCGTTCGGTTTTCGACGTGTCAATCCACAGGTAAGCTTCTGAAGTTACGTTGTTTGATTGTCACTCATGTATGTCCCTGTAGTTTGTAGCCAGAAGACCACTGCAAGATATTCAGCCCTCATCTTCCGTTTCACCTGTCTTTTGTCCAGCAACGAGGCGAGAGAGTGACACCGCCAGTGCGAACGCTGCCCCGCAACAACTCAACAAGTCCTTTCCACCGAACCCACCATCGGCCGACCGGCTCCTGTCTCCGGTTGAACTGCAGCAAGAATCATCTACTACTGGATTAAAACCTCTCAGGCTGGTGAGTTGCCAACCGACAGCAATCTTGTACATCATCACTGAAGTTCGCCTTCAGTCTAGTTTACTTAATCCGAGGTCGTCCGTATCATCGTCCTCGTCCATCATGTCTAATATATCATCCGGTCAGTACTTCAAATACCTTTTCGGTCATTGTATTGCTCATTCTTGAATACAGACCATATCTTCAATTCGTCTTCACCTCATTCGCCCAATGTATCATCTAGTACTTCGCTATCGCATAATTCACTGGTACGCAATCTAATCATGTTTTTTGCCAAGTTGGCGCCAGTCTGATTTTTGTGGGCAGCTGCCTTCACCATGTTTATCAAGCATACCCGAGCATATTCCCGAGCATATTCACAATACCCTCACGCCCGCTCACGATAGTTCTTCATCATCGTTCGCATTTACTCCTGCTCCTTCGTCTCTTGTTCGTTCTATGCAGATGGAGTGCCAGTTGCACTCTGCACCAGTCCAACAGGCTCCGTCTTGGCGCCTTTCGCGTTACCGAGGAGGCTCACGTGATTTTAGTCAGCCGCTCCACTCCCTGCCACGCCGACTGTCAACTCTCAGTTTGGCATATGACGATGAAGAGGAAGATGTCGATGAATACACCCGCACGATTCGTCGTTCCGCCTCCGGCCTTCCTCCACGACCCTCGTCTGTTCTCGAAGCTCCGGTTCATGCGATAGCGACGCCAAAGCCGACTCTCTTGTTTGCCATTGCGAGTGACGATGTCAATGAAGTGCGACAGGTGCTTGAGAGCGGCGAAGCTGGACCAAACGACCAAGTTGGTCCTCAGTCCGCACTGGCCTTTACTTTGACCAATGACAAACTGTTGCACAAGAATGAGATTGTCAAGGCTCTGTTAGCCTATGGCGCAGATCCATCGGCGTTGCGGAATCCAGAATTGAATCCATCTGCACAAGCGTCATCGGAGGGAAGTGAGGGTGTTTCAGGCTCACACTCACAGCCCGGAGAGACGACGCCAGAAGGAATGGACCCCGCTACGAGGTGCGTAGTGCCCCTCAACCTTTAATCACTGTTTGCTCACTCGATTTTAGATACTATGTTACCAGAGCCGATTCGACACACACTCGGCAAACATCTCAGCTTATATATCGCTCATTCTTCCGGCCCCTCACAAGAGTTCGATATGATCTCATTGGTCAAGACTGGGTATTAGAACAACTCTTCAAGGTGTTGAGTATGCACTCTCAACGGCTGTCGGTGGCTCCCATCGTGGTTCTGCTTTGTGGTATGTTCTCTAGCTAAGTACAAGGTGCATCGTTATACCTCCTCTAGGTCCAAGTGGTCATGGGAAGAGCTTGCTGGCCCGCAAATGTCCGTAACTCGTCTTTACGAGTTACACCCCTTTAACTTATCGTTTCTTTTGCAGTTGGAAGTCTCTTGGATATTCCCACCCATACTGTTAACATGACCACCTTGCGCTCGACGCACGATCTATGGCAATCGTACTCTATGAGTCCGTATGAGGTTTGTTACATTGTGTTTGCTGATGGAATGCACCTTGATATTTTTTCCGTGAAGGAGCCTTCCTCGGATACGTTGGCCCAATTTCTGCTCAACAATGAAGGCGAGCGATGCGTGGTCGTACTAGACGTACGTTCCCCTCAACCTTGTTCCGCGAGATTGACTTATTCCTACCTCAGGAGATCGAGAAGGTAGAAGATCCAAAGGCGTTGTACTCTCTTCTCATGCCTTGGGAGCTTGGTGAGTTCATATGACATTGTCAGTACGACAATGCTTTACTCTTTTTCAAAGGCCGCTGCTCCCTTGAAACGGGAAAGCGACATGTTGATCTTACGAAAGTGATCTGGCTTGGAACGTCCAATATAGGCCATAACCTTGTATTTGAGCACCATGATTCCCGACCAGATCCAAGCAAACCTGTTACTCGAGAAGAGTACCGAGGTCTCATGGATCTTTTAAGACCTCATGTCTCGCAATGCCTCGGAGTAAGTGCTTGAACTGGTCAAATCGTTTACGGACTCCCCGATACTGTCTCTTTTAGGCTTCACTCCTGTCCCGCGTTACCACCGTGTTGCCTTTTATTCCGTTCACCGTGGAAGAAAAAATGGCAATCGCGGCCGAAGCGGTGTACTCTCTCACCGGCGACGGGGCGAAGACATTATCCCCTCAAGATGTGGAGGCAATTGTGATGAAAGTACTGCCAAGTTACGTTCCATCGGAGGGAGCTCGTTCATTACACAGAGCTGTGTCGAATCAATTGGTGGATTTGATCTAAACTCCGACTCTGGGCTTCTTCGATATTCCTGTGATTTATGGTACTTAGTATTGTGGTATTGCATCTTTGCATTTGCGGTATGTCTTTCTGTTTGTCCATACAGATCTACTACAAGTGCAATACATTATGCCATCGTGACGATGGAACAAGTACCGGGCTATCTGATAGTTCGAAATTTCAATGAGACATGGTCGACTTGGATGAACTTCACTAAAGAGAAAATTATGAACGTGGATCTCCCGTTGTCCCCAGTCGGACCGTCATGTGATAGAAGGAAGATAGTCGTTCCTAGTCCTTGATTATGGATCAGAACCCAATCTACCCCGGCGTGTATATGATCGTGTGCACTGCCGCTGCGAGGCTATGCCAGTCAAGTCGATCGAGTATTTTAGGAATCAGGAACAATGGCACAGAGCCGCTTGTACGAAGCCAATGTTTCTAGTCGGTTTCGAACTGCTGCAGGCCGTAGTGTCCCAGGCTGAACTTGATTTCAGGTCTCCGTGTTGCAATCAAATACTACCTAGTATACTACCCATATCTTCTCACACCACTAGCAATCAATGACACTTCTCAAGTGTCTAGTGATGATGATCTTCAGCGCTTTCAAGACGGCGGTGCAATGATTGTTGCCAAGGACTGATTATGTGTGACAGACCTCCATGGTTTTGACAGGGTACGTAGTAAGGAACTCATTCATCTTTCCTCCAAAGCCTCCCTTCAATTTCTTTTCTTTCGGCACTTTCTCCATGACATATTCTATGCGTCCCGTTCAGCGGGAAGGGCGCAGGATCGCCCGTTTTCTGCAACGGCGCGATTCTAGCGCTAGCGCTTCCTTTACATCTTCCACATCTTCACCTACTATCCCTGAAGGACCTGGGTTGGCACTTCCCCCAACAACGACGCCTGTAGCCACTTCAAATAGTTTCCCTGCTTCAAATCAAACCCTTGTCATCGCACTTTCAATCCTTGGGTTTATCGTTCTCGGTATGTCGTCCTCTATGTATGGTAATATCATTTGGGCTTTACATCTATCAGGCATTGCGTTCTGGTACATACGAGTGCAGAGAAGGAAATCCATCAAGGGCGTCGTCAACGTCGCCGATAGGGGAGATGTAGAACGACAGAAAGAGAAATGGCTCGCACCGTCTACAACTGTTCCCCTAGCTCTTGACACCATCGTGGCACCAACTGGTGTTGGCTGGGCACCCCAGTTTCGCTCGATTAGTGGTCCTGACTATGTCAAAGAAGCTGCTAAAGAGTCCAAACCACCCCTTCCCAAGCGCTCGCGTTCTCCACCGCCATCTCTCGTCTCTAAACCACTTGAGGATCCCTTTGCTGATCCCCGACCCAAGTCTGCTCCTCCAAAGTCACCCGTGACTCGTGATGTGGAAGACCACATTAGCATTTCCTCTCCGTCATCTCCTCAGCCCTACGCTCTTTCCGTGAGTGGGTATCAGATTAGAGGTCTCTGGACGAAAGAGAAGGGAACACGGGATTCGGAAGTCTGAGTTACTGTAACCTTTGCATAGCCCTGACGGTTCAGGACGGAACTGCTTCTTATGATGTCAACTGCGGACTCAACGAGATCCCACTACAGTCCACTATCTACAGTTGGCTTTGCGTTAGTTCTGAAATTAGGTATTCCTCTTTTTAATGTCTCTTCGGGGACAATTGAATATTGAAGCCTCACCGCATAGGCTTAATGCGTATTCCACTCCTTTTTATGTAACCCTTAATTTATTAGATGGTCAGTGACTTGTTTACTGGACTCCAGCAAAACTCTTGAGACTGGGAGGAGAGGACGAAGCATGGTAAATATGTATTTACTATCCAAATGCGATTTGCCAAAGATATGTCAATTATGGAGGGTAAGGTGCGAAGTTACTTAGCAGTCTTAGAACAAACATCTCATTCCTCCGCAAACCGTGCTTTCCGTCTAAACCTAGCTTGGTCACGCAACCACTGTATGAAAAAGTAAATTTTATTGCAGGGGAGGCTAAGAAGCACACGCACCTGTCGATATTGGTGGAGAGATCCAATTTTTTCTCCTATGGTACCGCGAGCATAAGATACATTTCACATTCACAACCCGAGCGTCGGTACTTACCATAGAAATCCGGCACGGGGTTCGTGGCACTTTGAGCTGTGGGATCTACGCGATTCTTTACTATGTGTTGGTGAAATCTGCGGTCTTTGGCTTCAATGAGGTTCATTGCGCGACGGTGAGTCATTCTCCAACCCGCAGCCCCGATAGCGGGGCCAATGAGGTATCCGAGCCCTGTGCTGCATTAATTAAGGTCACCTTTGCATAGACAAAATGTCTTACCCATGCATGAGACCGTGCAACCGCTGTAGAAAAATAACGGATCTAACCCCTAGTTTTATGAGAAAGAAATACAAGCATATAGCAATTTGCTACACACCATGATAGGCTTCGTCGAGTCTGACTCCAGAGAACCAAAGTACGCAAGTCCTCCCATTAACCCGAGAATACATGCCGGAATGGTAGCAGCCTATCATACGTTTATAGCCTATGAGAAAACGCGAACATAAATTCCAGCTAGAGTATCTCACAGTTTCCCATTTTCGTTTACTTTTGCGAATCTCCAAGTATTCTGGCCAGGTCAAGTTCTGCTGTTCTGCCTCGGAGACCACTGTGTTTGAGTTATGTCTGATGTTCAAGAATGCCCGACGACATATCCGTTGCGGCACGAGGCGCACTTCATGACAGCTGATCCTTGCAAGAGACACTGACATTATGAGAAAGATGGAGTTTTCCCGTTTTAACTGTTCCTCATTTCAACCAGCCTTCACGATCAGCCAAATACCAAAACAGGAATGTTATTCCCACACGTATGTTACGATCTAGATTAATTCTCGGCGCTAGTACAGCAAGTCTCGGTGCTTTATCTCAGTAATCGTTCCTTTGACCGTCATCACTATCACCTCTGTCTGAGGACAGCCTGAGCGCATGGAAGGAGCTAAATCTTGTCTACTGTGCTGTCAAACATGCGTAGGAAATGGCGTGGACAACGAGCACGACAAATCGAACCCCCTTGCTCTCGATAATCTGTTATCTGTGGGAACTATCAGTGTAGACGTTCAAGACAGTCATCTGCACTGCGCTCATAGACACGCAAGTGACACATGGCATCCAGTACCATCACGTCAGCTGTCTGTTTATCCAGAGGATGATGTGTTCTGCAAGCTCTCTTTCCTAACTGAACATCAATTCCTGCGTGCTACCTGTTGCCTTGGAACGAGTCAACGAGTGCTATATATCCGCATATACCTCATACCTACCGATTTACCAGTTGTGCAAAAAAGCCTACGACATCGCAGTGAAGCTGTATTGAAAGAGGGTCACCGTCACCTTCAGGCGTTATTACCCTCGATCGTACAGGACCAACGTTCCTGGAATGCAGATGAACTCCCCTCAATCAGTCAACCTCAAAATTATTTCTTGCCAAGGGATATTGTAAGCACTTCCTACGTGTGATCTGTCTCTAGTAGTTGCATATCCTATCACACAGGATAATCGCACAATGGCGGAGATCTACAACGACCTGCCTTCATTGGTCTCTTCAACAAGTACTGTGGGACAAGAAATCAGGGGTCTTCGCAGTACTTTGTACGAGTACCAGAGACAGTCAGTGGCCGTGATGATCGAGAAGGAGCTGAGCAACCAGCCTGTTCAAGACCCTTTATACATCCCAATCTCAAATGTGCATGGCGAACGTTTTTACTTCCAGCCTTCAACCCTTACCGCTGCGCGTGAATGCCCAGCAGTTGCTCGGTGCAAGGGCGGCATTTTATGTGAAGAACTAGGTAGGTGTCAGATCATTCTCAACTCCTCGACTTATCTATGGCCGCATACAGGCACGGGAAAGACGGTGATGATCTTGGGCTTGATCCTTGCTACTGTCGATCAACTATCTCAGCCAGAAGAATCGCTGTTGGACTACCGCCCTGTCATGTCTCCCTTGGCCTATCGCACCTTCCCCGCAGATGAGTGCCTTAATGCTCGAAGAAGGGCTGGCATGCATAAAAGTTCGACGCTCGATGTAACAGGTGTTCCATCTCTCGTTGAAATTCTTCTTCACCGCATAAGGACGTGGGGTGACAAGGTGAACGTTCGATCACATGAAGAACAACTAGAGGCGTCCAACCTCTGGCAGCTCCTGCAAGCCAACACGCCATTTTATCACCACTACCCTGTCAAATCACCTATGCGTGCTCTTGGCACTTCTCGCACAAGAGATCGAGTCTCGGAATATCCACGAGTGATGCACCTAACGACAGCAACACTCGTTGTTGTGCCCGTCAATTTGCTTGGACAGTGGGACAGGGAAATTCTGAAACATTGTCATAGCACGTTGAGATATCTTATCATCCGACAGACAACGCAAATTCCAAGTGCGAAGGCTTTAGCGTCTGATTATGATGTGTGTAGCATTGTCTCTGCATCGAGTGACTGCATTGCTCATTTGTAAATATTCAAGCTGATCATTATGACGGATAGTCGTGCGTTTCGGTACCTCATATCTTTTTCGTGCTTATTATCTTCAGGTTTTCGTAGAGAGTCGGTGAAGAACAAAGTTGTTCAGTTGCATAAACTCAAACCCTGCACTTGTGCTCCATTTCCTGGCAGCCGCGTACCAAACTGTTGTTGTCCCGGCGACCCAGCTGTATCGCCTCTTTTTCAAATTCGCTGGAAGAGGCTGGTGATCGATGAAGGCCATACCTCAGGAAACACGGCCGCCACGTTGAATCACTTCGTTCGTGAGCTAAGCATCGAACGTAAATGGATTGTGACAGGAACGCCGACGTCGAATATACTAGGGCTGAGCTTGGGGCGCAAGCAGGACGACGACGTAGAAAATGACTTTGCCATTGATGGTACCTACTCGTTACCTATACCTGCTACGACGGATTGCTCTACATCCGATACCTCTTCGATTTCTGATGGCGGCGCGGAGAACATAGCCAGGGTATGGGGAACGTACGACTACGTCAACTTGCGAAAACTGGGGACAATGATCAGCGACTTCCTCGCCGTCCCTCAGTTCCATTCTGATTTCAAATTGTTCGGTAGCCATGTATCTTTACCCCTTTGTGATCGTCGTGGGCCTCGCGTAGGCGCAGTCAAAGTACTGAGTCAGGTCATGGAGATGGTCATGATTCGTCACAGGTTAGTCTCATTATATACTGCTAGAGACCGTGCAAAGCTTATGTTATCCAGGATCGAGGACATCGAGGAAGAAGTAGTTCTACCTCCCATGCGGCATACACCCATTTACATGAATCTCGATGCCTACGCTGTGAAGTCTTACAATGCGATGCAAGCCAGCATTGCAATCAATGCTATCGACTCTCAACGCGAGGGTCAGGTGCGTGTCTGGTCGTGTGTCTGAACTTTCACTCACGTCGCTTGAAGGATTACATGTTCCACCCTAGGGTGAAAACTTGCAAATCCATTAGCACGATTCGAACACTGACTCTAATTTTACACTAGAACGCAAAAAATCTTCAGGTTGCCATGGACAACTTGTCACAGTAAGTTCTTGGCCCCAGCGCAAATAATAACTAAAATCAAGATCAAACGCAGAGGAATGTTTTGGTCGGCGTCCGACATCTTGTTTAACGTCGATCAAATACGACATGAGGCCCCTAAATTTATGGCTCGTGCCACCGAAGCCGAAGTGTCTAATGATGATATGGCGCTATTGGAACAAGCGCTAGCACACGCGTTAGTTTTCTCTCCTTGTTACTGTATACTCAGGCTTAGTGACGCCTCGCAGAGAAGCGGCAGCGAAAGATCCTCTGTGGCGTGCCATGCAACAACATGAAGATATCCCTTTTCGCGTGACGGGGATAGACGCAGCTGTACTCGAAGCCTGGACACGGGGAAAGTTGAAGGACAAATCTCGTGTTCACGATTTCATGCACGCGAACCGGCTGTGTGAACTACGAGCTCTCGTTCGCAACCGACCTTTGATGAATCTCGATCGATTGGTTGAGGAAGGCAAAGCGTTGGATCTGAATGAACGAGCACGATGCGAGAAGAGATCTGCACACGTACATGATGTCACAAACGCCGCACAGATGAAAAAGATGGTGTCTGAGGTTAAGGACGAGTTGGAGGTCATGAAGGAGAAAGAGAAAGTATATCAAACAGAGGATGTGCCTGAAACAGACATCGATGACTTTGTTCGCCGCAAGTTGGGGCATCCCGCCACTCCTTCGCCATCCAAACTACTCGGCTCGTCGCCATTATCAAGAACATATATCGGGCCATCTCTATCCACCAAGCTGAACTTCATCATATCCGAGGTTAGTGCACAGTATCATTGTATCACCCACTTCTCACTCTTATTTCTAGGTTCTGAAACATTCAGAGAAGGAAAAATTCCTCATATTCTCTAATTCGCCACTCACTCTCGCCCATATCGCAGAGGCACTCTCTTTGATCGAAACCAAGTACCTCCGATATACAACAGATGTTTCTCCGCCACTACGAGAGCAATGCGTCATGACTTTTGAGTCCTCTGATACGTTCCGTGTTTTCCTGATGGAGTTGAAGCTCGGTGCTCGTGGTTTGTGAGTATATCTCATTTGCACTTATTTTTGTTGTTCACAATGTATCCGACAGGAACTTGACCTCTGCTTCCCGAGTTATCTTCTGTGAGCCTGTCTGGCATCCCGATGTCGAGGCACAAGCCATAAAGGTCAGATTTTGTTTCAGATTAGATCAATGTCGCTGAAATGGTTGCCAGCGAGCGCACCGTATCGGACAAACAAAACCAATTACTGGTAATTCTTCCTGAATGATGCTTGTGGTTCGGTTCATCACATTACTATCCTTAGTGAAGACTCTCGTGATCAGACACACCGCAGAAGAGGCAATGGTCTCTAGACGTCATCTTCTGAAGGGATCTGGCAAAGTTCCGAGGATGACTACCGACGTGGGGATGCGTCACTTCATGGAGGTACATGCAATTCGGTTATACCCGGCCATGGAATCACTCATGAGAACCTCTATCTTCTTAGAACCCTCGCTTTTTAGCTGTTCCAACAGAGCCAGAGCGTTTCCCTTCATCGCTACAGATCTCCTTGCTAACACATGCAGAGCCTCAAGTGCAGAACTTCACATCTACTCACCCCTCGGAGGACTCGGCCGCACCTTCAGCCCTGAATCTCAACGTCATCAATACCTATCAGCCAGACGGCACAGCAGACCGGGCTTTGAAACGACCTCGAACGGTTAGGTTCGCGGATTGATACCGAGGCTTATTTCGTAGCCAAAGACGCAGCCATGATGTATTGCGCTGCAGTTATCGAATGATACCTTTTTTTATTTTGAGAAACTCCGTTAATCGCATTACCGGATGGCCCAGATCGTTGACAGGCTGGTTTCAGAATTATTTGATGTACAGACAAGACAGCATTAGTCTCGCGTGGTTTGCGTGAACAATTTCGGGGCAGGTGCGGAAGTTGGGAGACGCAAAAGACTTGTGCAAACTCGTACAACAGATTTTAAATTCACAGAAGGATCAATCGAGAGAAATGTCATAGTGTAAGTATCTTATTCAAGATACCCTAATCAAGAATGAACCGCAGCTTTGCGCCATTTGCTACACGTGTCCAAACATCGATAGCTTCATACTGGAAGCGGGTGTCAGAAAAGCCTTGTCATCAGGGGCATATATACTCACCTCCGCAATGGTATCATTAAGCTGCGCCTCGGTATATCCAGCACCCAACACACGGGACCGAACATCAATAAGAGCGAGTTCTTCCCCATCGTCCTCATCTTCGTCCGAGTCGACCTCCATGTCGCGTTCCCCGCCGGGGCCTCGACCAAACCTCTTCTGTCTCTTTCTCCGTTTCCTCCCGCCCTCGTTCGACATGCTTTTGATGAGCCTGAAGATCTGACTGACAACAGACCGATCAGGCTCATACTCCTTGTCATCATCATCGTGCAGGCTCTCTTTGCTGCATTCCATAAGCCGGAGTGCCTCGTCGACATCATCCCGCTGCACGGTGTCTGCGAAGCGCAGGCGTGCGAGAGATTGTGCGAGACGGAGCACACCGAGGAGTGTACGCGCGGAAGTGTAAGTATGGGATCTCTTTTGTGCGGCCTCGTCTTTCGAGAGCTTGCGAAGGCGGACATAGGAGTCGACGATGTAGCTAGAGACGTCCGAGGGAACGGTAGGACGGCGTTGGCGAGCTTGGGCAATGTAGTGCCTGCCAGGCAGCTCGTTAAATTCGAATGAACGTCTTGAACGCCAATGCTCACCTCATAAGGACTGGGTCAACAACATCGTACTCAAGCTCTGGATGGGAGTTGAACATGTGCACATGGGTTACATGTTGCGCCAGTCGCTCATCGTCTTCTCTGGTCGGTTTGTCCAGGATGAGGAATAAAAGATCAAACCGAGATAGGAGCGCAGCAGGCAGATTGATGTTTTCGACAGGCGATACTTTCGGGTTATACCGGCCATACAGAGGGTTCGCGGCCGCAAGTATGGACGTGCGAGCATTCAGTGTCGTTGATATTCCAGCTTTTGAGATGGAGATTGTTTGCTGTTCCATAACTTCGTGGATCGCAGTTCTGTCTGTTTCCTCCATCTTGTCAAATTCGTCGATGCAACAAATGCCGTTGTCGGCGAGAACCAGGGCACCACCCTCTTCAGTATTGTCAGACAAAGCATTTAAGCAAGACCGAAAGAGACTCACCAAGAACCATCTCATCGGTAACCGGGTCTCTCATGACCGCGGCTGTAAGACCAACTCCTGATGAACCTTTACCCGTGGTGTAGACTCCTCGGGGGGCGATCTTCGAGATATACTTCAGGAGCTGCGACTTGGCCACACCAGGATCACCCATCAGGCACATATTGAGGTCGCCACGAATCTTCATCCCGTCACCCATCGTCTTTGTTACACCCCCCACAAGTAACAGCAACAAGGCTTTCTTCACATCAGTATGTCCATATATTTCGGGCGCGATATTCTGGGCAAGCTTGTTGTATAGCGACGGGTCTGCTTGCATCTCCGCGATCTGTGCCTGTATTTGTGGTGTCATCTCCATTTCACTGTATTGCTTCTTGAGCTGGTGGATATGGTGTCCTTCGAGGTAGGTGTCCGTGAGCAGTCCAGCTCGGATAGCTTGGAATCCTGTGTAGGGAATGGGGAGGAAGATACCTCCGAGGTGAATAACATCACCTGGGTTCATTTGACGCGTCAGGTTGCCGTGCACGTGTATAGTCATGGATCGGGGTATGTGTCCTACTGGCACTTGGTCGGCCTGGAAATTGTTGGTGCCAATACAAAATCAGGTATCCATGGCTCACCATCTCTTGAATTTTAACTTCTTGGAAAGGACTAAACCGACATGCTCGAGTCTGCATGTGAAGGGAGCCACGTATGCCGTTCTTCTTGCATTCCTGTTCGTTTGGACAGTCCGCAATGGGAGAGAAGGTTTTGCTAGATATCTGCTGGAATGTTTCGGACCCGCAAACATCGCAAGTGTAGGCGTTCACAAGGAGCAATGGCTTGACCTCTGACACGCGAGTAACGATGCCCCGAACAGTGATCAGCCTGCCAAGATAGGTTCCCTTAACGTCTCGGACGGCCAGAGCAACGTCGGACCGAAGAGGCTGGAAATAAAGGTTGCTTGAATGAAACGTCAGCTCTCGAACGAACATCGGCATCACCACGTACTATCGCCGCAAGAGATGGTTGGGGAAGCCCTCTTGGCTGCCTTCAGTCTGCTCATTCCGTTCTCGCCTTTGGTGCAGGATGACATCAATGACTTCATCATGTTCACTGATGTCCTTGGTTGGAGGCGGCATGAGCTTGTCCACGGCTTCACTGAAAAGCGCGACGTAGCGCCGAGTGTTGTTTCGTATCCGAGATACCAGTTCAGCGACCGTTTTTTCGTGCTTTACGGAAGATCAACACATGTAGAACATCAGAAAAAATGTGGAGATCTGGTACCTGATGAATGTCTTCCATGTCAATGGTGAGCATCTGCTGCTCACGGTTTGCTATGCGTTGCTGATGAATCAAACGTTGAGTAAAGACGCGTCCCAATTACTGCATTACACGTACAAGCTGCTGCATGTATTTGAGACCTTTCCTGCTAGCGCCTTGCTGATCATCCTCGTCATCGCTGAGCGCCATATCTGCAAAACCGTCGTCCCATTGCTTGTGTGTACCCACATATGTGGATAAAAAGTTCTGTATTTTATCTGTAAATACATTAGCTTTGTCACCTATTTATGGAGCAAACATACCTAGTTCATCGTCGTAATTAACGGGTATGTTGAGCACCGGGAGAGACATTGTGTGCTGTTGGTACTTAGTCGCGTCTCAAAGGCGCGTCTGTCACAACTAGGAGAGGACGTGACATTTGTTGTCACGTTCAATCTAAACACGTCACGTGACTCGTTAAGTTGGTTTCGGAAGATCATTGTTGTCGCGGTTCTCGATGTGAGCGCCAAGGAAATTAAGCGGACAATATTTGTTTACACCCGAAATATGATCTACTGCATGAGTTGGGGACACCAAGTTCTGCCGTTCTGCCAGAACGGCAATAATCTGCCAACAACACTATGAAGGGGTCGACTCCTACCCTCGACGCTTCGAAATATATTGCCTCTGCTGGCTCTACCGGATGATCTAGCCATCCGTCTTAATACGTAAGCCACGCACATAAATGTATATCATAATCCTTTGGACCACTTCGCTGACATCAGCACCAGCAGACTTCCATTCATCGACCAGTGAGCCTAATTTCAAGCGCACGCAATGGAAGGTAAGTAACAGCTGAAAATGCTGCTGCGAGCTGTGCGTAATCTTGTGAGCGAATCAATGTTCAGACGACCAAAGATAATGCACACCTCAAACCCGATCTCTGCTCCTACCATCTCTCCAAGTGGGCCTGTGTACAACGCCTACGAACAAATTGATGTGTGAGTGCACATGGATGGACTGATGCAGCACCGATGACCCGCCTGTGACATCCCAACGACAGCACCTGCGACACCAAAGCACCCCGCAAGGATACCCGCTACGCCTACTGGTAGTCTTAAGAAGTGAGGAGAGGATGACGAGGTCACGATCTTCATCCAACAGAACCACTGGCAGCTGAACTTACTTTGATGGCGTATCGTAATCATCCAAGTTGTACCCACCAAGTGGTCCGTTTTTCCGCCGGAAGATGAAGTGTTCCTCAGCTACGATCACAATGAAGAATGCCGTCCAGTCACTGAGAATTCTGAGGAAATTGGAAAGGATGGTAATAAAATGCTCGTGGCCTGCGATACCAGCAACAGTGTACACCACGAAGGCTAGCAGTACCCAGAAGAAGCGCGGAATAATGGCGAACGGGCGTCCAAGTGCCTGCATGGACAAGCCCGCGGAGTAAGTATTCGGGATGTTGTTGGCACTATGACTGGTTTAGTGTGAACAGGCAAAGGCATTTACCCATTCTTACATGAGAGAAAGCGCGAGCAGGACGAGGATAAACTGGCCGAAATGACCCAATGGCGAGAGGACCTGCGCAACAAGGCCACCCGTTGAACCGCCTCTGAACGCTGCGACGTATGCAGGGTCCGTGATGGTCATAAGGGCGGTGCCGAGAATCACGACAAAGCAAATAGGGATGAACAAGCCGAAGAACGTAAGCAGAAATACGCGCATAGGTGGTGTATCGGCGGGAAGCCGACAGTTAAAGTCCGCCGCGACTGGCGCCCACTGGTAATCGTTTACATGACGATTTCAAGTTAGCAATCGTCGAGCGAATATAAATGGTGATTAAACCCACCCCAGTGAATAAGCCGAATACGATCCCGCCGAAGCTGAGAATGTCTGCTGAGAGGGCGTGCCCTGTGTCCCCAAGTGGCTTTTGCACGTTGATGTCATATCCGGCTTTTCCGCCAAGACCCCAAAGGAAGAGCATGCTGATCAGGGTAATTATCCATGCATAGCGCTCGTAGACGTGCACCATGTTGTACCCGACAATGCACGGGATGAGGGAGCACACACCAATGATGATGATTCCAACTATGGACGGAAGGGTACCAGGGATGATGTTGGACAGGGTTTGACCTCCAAGAATAACAGTCGTCGTGGCAAAGCCAAGCCTAGACAAGGCTCAGCAAAATAAACATGATCGAGAATGAACGCACTGCGTGAGGATGTTGAGGACTGAGTAGATGGTACAACCGAGATATCCCGAGCTGAAACGGGTGATGATCATAGTGCGGAGGCCCGTTATGGGGCCGAGGGTAGCAACAAACGCTGTCGCGACGGCCCCGAGAGCGCCGAAGCAGAGGATAGTAGCTACAGCATGACTTGGGAGAATAAGTGTGGTTGCGACACCATGCCCGCCCGAGTGACCCACCCGAAACTCAAAGTAAAAGTTGACTGTGCGAGCACGCCGATGGGAATCATATCAAACACTGTGTTAACAGACCTACACCAACGTCAAGTAATAGCTCGAATATCGGTGACGCAGACTGACCACCACATTAGGATGCTGCACTGAGCTCAGATCAGGCATACGAGTAGAACTCGGATACGTACTTATTCCAGGCATTTTTCGACTCGCGCTGGTTTTCTGGCATACGCTCTACTCCACGGGCTTCGACACCGCTTGCAAAGAGTCTCGATAGAAGGGGTCCCAATTTACCAAAACGCCTTACGATCACGCGATCTGGCGCTGCTTCGATCACGTACACATCTTTAGTATCTTCAAGTCCGGCGACAGATTTCTCCTCATCATCTGGGTAATGGCCTGGGGAGGCAGACATGGCGGTTTTCGGGGAGATATGCAGAATGACAAGGGCACGGCAGGAATGTCAAGTGTACAGTTACGAAGTATTTGAACAGTGCATTGTGAAGAGGGCCATGCTGGCGATGCGCTGGCGTCCATTGAATGCGTCAGCCATTCAATAGTCAAAAGAGCCCCAGAGTGTGTGTTTTTCGGTAATAAGTCGACTAGTAGTCGAAGCGTGTTGCCCCAATGAGTTGCTTCAACAATATGCGCCACAACGCGGCGTTGAGGACTGCCGATCTGCCCGACCAACCAAACAGCACCGGAACCGGTCCGCAACTCGCAATATCAATTTGAAAGTTTTGCACCAGATTGAAAGACTTAACTGCACGGTATGATAAAGGCAGCATCAGTCAAATAACCTGCTCGAGGTCACATTTGGGTCCGGAGAATAACCCACATCATGTCCAATCATGTCTCGCCGACACGAGCCTGTTCTCATTGCAGGCGTTTACGTCCTATCTTCTGCTCTGGAGTCCTCAATTCGGCGCTGCCCCAAAATGATCCCCCGTGTGAAGTTCATCACTTTAGCGCCTGTAAACCAATCGGTAAGAGAAGGGATATATTATGAAATTTGACAGAATTAATGACCACTGGTGGTGGACGCATAACGTAAGGTTCCTACCATTGAATCGCGACAGCTGCAGCGTCGCAAGTAGACCCCCCACTGCAATATGGTGACTACGATGCAGAGGATTTCGGGGATTTGGCAGCAGGCTACCCATACCATAGCAAGCAACGTCTGTTTTTGCAGGCATTTCGTTCCATTTGTCGTTCTGAACTCCAGGTGGAGGACGATTGTTGGCAAAGAGTGTCGGCGACCATCATTTGCCTTTAGTTGCAGCAGGCAAATCATGATGCTGACTCAGTGAACCCAGAACCCAAGACCGCCAATAGCGACTCTGATACAGAGAGAGTTAAGGAGATTTTAAGCAGCCTACCTACACTCTCAGAACAAGGGGATAGCAGCGCTGCTAATCTGTTTCAGGCGATAGGTACATTTTTCATGCTGAGCTCCAGATCTCGGAGGACTGTTGTTAGCAACGTGAGCTCGTCAACGATCATCCTGCACCTGCAGGGTTGCCAGGGCGTCGCTGCAAGAAGGCCAGTAAATCGATGGCAACCCCGATCTGGAAGTTCGAGCGTTCCGGGGAGCCCAACACCATGCCACGCAACGATGGCGGTAGCGTTGCGTGTCAGTTTCACATAATTGCTTCCAATTTCATTCCAAGCTCCAGGTACTTACCAGTTAAAGACCTGTTATTTCAACCCTTTAAGTGACACCTAGAGCTGGACCATTGAGATCAAACGGGGAACTCAAAGTAGAACGTTGAACGCCCAACGCCCATGCCCAGCGCCAAATGCAAAACTCCCAGCATCCAAATGCCCAAGCATTCTCCAAGCATACTTCGAGCTTTGGGGCTAGACTCTGGATTTCTGCATAGGCACGCCACTAGAACTCCACCTGGGGTTCTCCGGTTCGCCGATCATTTACAATTTACATTAGCTAATCGTAAATTTCCACAGTTGAACAGACTTAGCAAAAACACTATTCCGACAAATCAGAACATGGCAATTTCATGCTAGCACACGCGTCATAGTGGGAACTCTCCATCCAGTAGGAATGTCCATAGAGCGTCTGGTCTCTTGTAGTCATGATGCACAATGCTCACTAGCCACCGCTCCTTGCGAACAGAATTCAATAACTCTCTTTCTTCGGATCCTGGTGGGTAGAAGGAGGCCCACTCAGCCCAGATAGAGAATGCTTCATCCTACATTGATATTATCAGTACAACCACGAGCAGAATGAGTCTGAAGGCAACGCATACCTTCCATGTCAGGAAAGATTCGCGCTCGATTATGGTCGTCTGAGTAATTTCCTGCCCGGGAAACATACCCCAAGTAACCGCGTTCCTGCCGTCGTCGGGTACGTTACTTCTACATTCTCCCTGTACCCGTGTGAGTCCGCGAAAATGGTGCAACATTCGTGGGAATGCTCACTTGCAGATTCCCGGCGAAATAGTGCACCCAGCCTTGCCCCTCTTCCTCGATCTTCTTCTCAATATTCGCTAGATCTTGCTCTTCCACGAAAAACTCCACAAACCCTTTTTGATAAACATACCCACCTCTCGGACCCCACCCAAAAATTTCATCCGTAGAGGACGCTCCGTCTACTGCGGGTTGCGAGCAAACCGTCCACCACCCGCGCTTCGTGAGCTGCTCGAGGTACGGCAGGATTGTCAACGACTCTGGAGAAAGTGGTAAGGAGGAAAATGGGGACGATGACACCTCAGAATGAAGGTAGCGTAGGACGAGTGAAGTAAGGTCATCAGTACTTTTGGGATGACCCCATTCGCTAAGACCTTCATACTGCTGGAAAGACCGTCAGCAAGCTAGTTGGGCTGGGCAGAAAGACAATTCGCACACACAAGCCACTACCACCCCACTGATCTTGAGCACCGAACGCAGGACTCTTGTAGTCACCGAAACGACCGTTCGGGAAATCATCCCATGTCGCTGCATTATTCAGTTCCCCTCGGCCGGGATCTGGGTCCAAGGTTTGCTTAAACGTCAGTGCATTTGTTGCTGTGTTTGTTGCTGTGGTGGGATCGATGACCAAATCGGAGGAGTTAGCGAGCTGCACATGGATCATCGGTCCTGGCGCATCCTGAGATTACAATCAGCGACTTGATCTTAATAATATATTAACGAGACTTGCAGCGATCAATCTGTTCTTCATTGTCGGGCTGCCGCCTGCCCACTGCAGTTTCTCTATCACAAGCTGGACACTCTTCTCGAGGTTTAGAGTGCAAAAGTGAATTCCTTTGACTGTTCCTGTGGAGGTAATCTTCCGAATGATGTCAACAGCAAGCCCTACACCATAGTCCTTGACAAGCTGGTCATCATGCTGTCCCCTAATGAGTAGGGTAATGTGACTTCAAATTGGAGTACTTACACAGATAGGCTCCAGAGCAGTCATGACGGAGGGGGGAACCTTGACTCCGCATAGCTTGATCAAGCGCAAAAAGGAAGAATATGTCTGAATAGGCATGACGCCGGGTATAATTGGTACAGTGATGCCTGCGATCCGATCAGAAGGAAATAAATGACACTATGAGTTGCTACTAACCTTTTGCTCTGACTTTGTCGACCCATTCGAGAAACGGATCTGCGTCATAAAATAGTTGCGTGACGATGAAATCTGCTCCGGCATCAACCTTCTCTTTCAGGACATTTAAACTACTGTCTTCATCGGTCTCACGGTCTGGGTGACCCTCGGGGTAGGCTATCACGCGTATGTCAGTAATAAGGAGTTCAAAGCTAATGACCCTTACCTGCAACACCAATACAAAAATGGGAGGAAAACTCTGGAGAAGAACGGATGTATTTCACCAGGTCAATCCCACAAGTAAATTGAGAGTCGACAGGCGTCCAAAGTTCGGTTCCTCGAGATGGATCTTGCGTATAACATCAGCAACACGAAAAATGTCTCAAACGAGAACCGCGGTACTCACCACCACGCAACGCGAGTATATTCTGTATTCCCCGTGCTTTGGCAGCCTGTTAAGGCAGTGTTAACCGTGGTCCGGAGATTCGTGGGAAGCAACTCACCCTAAGAGCATCATCCACCATCCCTGGGACCATATTTGTGCATGTCAAGTGCAAAACAGTGTCAATCCCATAATCTGATTGGGTCAGACCTGCAAGGTCAATGCTTCGTTCTCTCGTTGAACCCCCAGCTCCCCATGTTACACTTATCGCAAGGGGGTTTAGAGTTGACAGGCGTGATATACGTGGAATCAGATTCTCGAACCCCTGATATAGATTTTGAAGGATGCACATAATAAGGAAACACCACACACGAACCTGGTCAGTCCGAGGGGGAAAGAACTCAAAGGTGTAGAAAGGACGCGACGAGTTATACGTCGCAATCTTGTCTGAAAGTTTCATTGCATGCCCTATCCAAAATACGCGGAAATCAAGTTAGGTTGGTTGCAGAGCCTCGAGGACCGAGGTTGATAGCGGTGATGATTTTTAGTATACCACGTGGCTGACATACACTGTAATAATGGAGCAAACATGGATAAACACACTGCCATGATAGAGCTCAACGAGGCCGTGACTTTCACATCCAGAGGTCTTAATTAGCAGGCACTTGGCAAGCCGATCGCCTTGTTGTATCATTGTTGTAAACGGTTTAGTAATAGGCCAGGCTTGTACCCCACCAATGGACGCTCCATCAACACCCGCAACCGCCGACTTCTCTTCGACGCCCCCGAAACGGACCAAAATTGTCCTTCTTGGCGACCAGAGTGTTGGGAAGACCAGTCTCATCACCAGGTCAGCTGCAGTGGATCCTGGGCCCGTCTCATATGCTGACATTGGCGTAGATTCATGTACGACACGTTTGACAACACCTACCAGGCCACCATCGGTATTGACTTCCTGAGCAAGACTATGTACCTGGAGGACCGGACAGTGCGGTTACAGTTGTGGGACACTGCCGGACAGGTGCGTATGATGTGCGGCAGTTGGTTGTGTTGGTAGTTATTGGCTGATCTGTATTGCTTCAGGAACGCTTCCGTTCACTAATACCATCGTACATTCGAGATTCGTCTGTAGCTATAGTCGTGTATGATATCACTAGTGAGTAAGTTTAGTTCACATGGTGTGACAGGTGCTAAATACTGGAAAGATCGTCAATCCTTCCTTTCAACGTCAAAATGGATAGACGACGTTCGGTCAGAACGGGGGAACGATGTCATCATTGTACTCGTCGGTAACAAGGCCGATTTGTCAGAGAAACGGTTCGTCGAAGGATTTCCTTTCATCTGTAACACGAAGTCGTCTGACACAGCAATTAGCCAAGTCACTATAGAGGAGGCAACTGCAAAATCGACACAAATGAACATCATGTTCATGGAAACGTCAGCAAAAGCTGGACATAACGTAAAGAGCTTGTTCAAGAAGATTGCTCTATCATTACCTGGGATGGAGAAAGAAGGCCAAGCAGATGCTCAGAATACAAGTATGCTTCTCGTGCGGTATCGCTGATTCAAGAATTGACCTTTCGTTGTAGAAATTGATGTTACGACACAGCAGGCTGCCGCCGTACCAGAGGCATCACAGTGCAATTGTTGATTCAGTGTTTTCCATGGGATGATACGTACTACCCCTTCACGATACCTATTTTGCTTGCCCGTGTTGCACACAAGTATGTTCTGCTAATCATTTGTGACACAATGCAACAAACTGTCTCATTTCCCACTGTTAACCCCATCAACCGCGATTCATCGTGTTTCCCGCTCCACGCGGATTAGCATCCTTGAACTGTGCCCATTGTTCGTCTTTTTGCCGTTTCTCTTCCGATTTCATATCACCAAAGACTGTACCGTCCGTTTCGGAGTCCATCGCCAGTTGTTCTGACGACGTTGGCTGTTCCTCAGATTGTGGGCTGCGCAGATTAATTAGTGTGTGTAAGTAACTGAAATGGTGAGAACTTACCCTCCCCCTGTGAGTATGTTGCCGCGTTCTTGTTCGATTTTGAGGTACTCGTCAATACTCATCGTTGGCAGGCGGTGACCAGGCCCGAAGACCTGAGATTGCAGACGTGTGCGATCTGATGCACCCGCGGGAAGGATAGTAAATGGCCTTAGGGGCTATCATGACGTTCAACTTCGTTGGGCGGTGGTAATGCAATGCTTTTGTACCTTCCCGCTAGAGTCAAGTAATGGTCCGCTCTCACCGACAGGAGATTTTGTGTCCAGTTTCCACATGTCATCTTGTTCCTTCAGTTGATTTTTCCTGTCGTCTGAGGCTGGACCAGGCCTGGGAGGAGGTGGGGCGTTACGTAGGAGTTCGAGCTCCTGATCCATGCTCTCGAGTTGAGAGTACGCTTGGGCATAGTTTAATCGTAGTAGTAGTAATACTGCTTCCCGAAGGATCTCATCTGTCTCTGAATCATCCTCGTCGTCGTCATCACTCACTTGAGGAGTAACGGTTGACGGGAGTAACGACCGGATAAGATCAAAATCAGCCTGGGACAGGTCGCCGATGGGCATCTGTTTCCGTCGTCTTCGCACAGCTTCGATTCGCGCACGCAAATCCTTCTCAGCCTTGAACTGCTTGATCTTGACTTCTCGCCGTTTGGCCGCGTCCTTCATGGAAGATGCGTTTTGTGCGTACAACGCACGATCCACCTCGGGTACTAAGCAATAAGTATCCAAATCATGGATGAATAATCTTAGATGGACCTGATCACAGGTTAAGAGCTTTTGATTGTGCAATTGAAATAGAGAATTCACTTGTGTTTGCTTGAGAACAGTCATGCGCTCGTCCCTATCTGTCGTCTTCATGCGATTCTGCACCTCAGCAAGAACATAACGTGCAAACAAGTACACAAGATTCCTTGTGGATATATCCTCAAGAACCTCGTTGGAACTGAACAATGAAAGGGCTGCGACGCGCCGGTCCAGCTCCTTGAGATCAGTTACGGCTGATTGGATTAGTTCCTTTATAGTATTGTCAGATAACGATAAACGACATGTCGTCCAGGACGGAAGCGTACCTGTGTTTCGTCGTCGACAGTGGGCAGATTTGCGGCCTTTGAGGCTGTTGCAAGCGCCCTGGAGAACAGAGTTGGCAAGGGAAGTGTGCTGGTCATGGTGAGAGTTTCCCGGGGTCCTGCCAGGGTCATCATACGTATAACTCTATATATTTGAAGTGCCTGGGGGTCAACCCGCGTTACATCGCGTCTCAGTACATTTCCGAACTCAGTTTGCAATTTCTTCATCTCTTAGCTTTAATTATCGACTTAGCAGATCTCCTCTGTGCGCACGCTTTGCGCATTCCAACGAAGTCATGAAAAGAATATCCGTGGCGGAAACATCCTCTCCAAAGAGACTTCGCCTGGAGGACAACCTCACGCTATTCGATGAAACACGTCGAAAGAGTGCAACTGACCTCCTCGACCCCGCGACAGATGAAACCAACAATATCGAAGCCAAAATTCACATGATTTTTCCTTGTATCAGTAAAACACGCCAGGTGAACGTTGAGATGCACGAACATGGCGACACTTACCGCTTTCTCGTTATCATTTCGTCCAAAGTCGATGAATTACTTCCCTTCCCATTCGCTGTTAATGACAGAATCTGCCTTTCTCTCAAGGGCGCGCAGATTCGGCCGAGGGCACAATCTTCTTCCCCTTACTATCTACCCGTCGCGCTCGTATTCAAAGATGGGATCGCGGCCATGCTCATGTCGGGACCCTTAGCAGGGAAGGTATTCAGTACTTGGGAAGGTGATTTTTAATGTTATGTCAAGTCCACAAAATTAATTGATGTTGACACGACCTTCCTAACATCTAGTAGACTGGTATAGCGCTACCGGCAACATTCCCCGCGTCAGAGACATTGCCCGACAACATTGCAGAGAAGAACCCACGCCTGTCCTTGCGTCCCATCAGCATCTCGATCCATCAGCTACTAATCTTCCTCAATCTGGCGTGCAGCCACCGGAAAAGGAGCTCACAAGACAACAGAAGCGCAGGCGGAAAAAGCAAGCACTGAAGTCAGTCGTTCTTGAGACCGGACGTGAATCAGGCGGGCATGAGATAGCGGGACCCCAAGCCGAGGCGGTTGCTTCACGAGCACCATCATCGCCCCCCACTGATGTGCAGTCAGCACCACAAGTACCCTCCAACGAGCGCACAAGCTCGGGCTCTGAACAGACCAGTTCGTCGTCGTCCAATAGGGCAACCCCAGTGGCGGTGATCGTGCACTCACCGCCTCCTGCCAACGATCTTGCGCGCAGTCATGGACCGCTGGCCATGAGGGCTGGAATGACTACGCAAGGGGTGAGTTTCGTGTTTTTAGAGAAGTTCACCGCAAGCTCATTCAAAATATGTCTGTAGGGAGATAAGTTCACACCAATCAGGAAGATTGAATCGGGACTGGGATTCTTCAACGTCATTGGTGTAGTTACGTCAACCAAGCCCCTGACACAAGCGCGCTCACAAGGTGGGATTCCGTCAGCGTTTATTGTTGGTTCATTGTTCATCGTGGTACTAGACTGGACCCGTAATTTCACCATCGTCGACCCGTCCTGCATGGAAGACGATGTGGATGTCGTGACTTATAATTTCAAGGTCAACTGTTTTCAGAAGAAGCACGCGGAGTGGCTCCCTCAGGCTGAAGTTGGCGATATAGTCCTCTTTCGCAGGCTGAAGGTATATATCAATCCCTTGTACCACTTTACCCTCACTCACGATATTTGCCCAGACCTCCCCGTTCTGTGGCGGTATCAATGGCGTAGGGTATTGGAATAAGTTGCGCTGGGCCACCTATGATACCCAAGCCCGGCGTTTCCGTGATCCTAACAGAAATGACGCCCTACATTCCGAGATACTAGACGATGGATTTGGGTATTCGTTCTCACCTTACTACAAGCCAAGTGAACAAGGCAAAGAAGCGGAGTACTGTGCTCAGCTTGCCGACTGGTGGCAAGCGATACATGCGAAAGAACAAGGTGTCACAACCGTGCAGTGTGCCCCACGCCCTTCGCGAGAGCATCACCTCATCTCTGAGGTCACCCCTGACACTGCTCCTCAAGGTTATTTCGATTGTACCGTCGAAGTGAGTCTATAGACGACTCTTCGTAAATGTGAAACTGATGAAAGCCTAGATTCTGTACAGCTATGAGAATACTGCTGGACCCCACACGCTGTATGTGACTGACTACACTGTGAACCCTCATACCAACCCACCGCAAGCAAACTGGTGCTCGCCGGAACTGTCAGCATACGTTTTCAAAATGGATATGTGGGATGGCGCAGGGATCCTCGCAAAGACGATGCAGCCCGGAGAGTTCTGGTACCCTCCCAAACGCACGCATGATGAGAGATTCCTATCTTCGTCTCCACGGTAAATTGGTGGAAACACATAAGTCAAAAAAGCTTGACGAGGTCGCAAATGGCGAGAACTTGCATTTTCGTGCATTGTTAGAGTAAGTGGTGTTGTTGGCCCAACAATCATATCACTCACGGTGTGTTCTCCAGGCGGAAAAAAGAAGTTTGAGCGAGAGGGAGGGGCGTCCGGCTCTTCTGCACGGTTTGACACCAAGTTGATTGAAGATATTGACGGAGAAGTAGCATTCTTCCACTGCACGGTTGAGGTGGGGTCGAATAAAGACTTCGTCGTTCACTTCATGACACGTTTCACAGGTTCTTCACGTTGATCTTGCCTCTGCGGAAGAGCCAGTTGTTTACGTCACAGATTACACATTCAATCCCGACCTCGCCAATCCAGTAGAGCCAGCACCCTGGGGTCTTGGCCTCGACCGCCGGATCGTCAAGATTGTTCTGGAGGGTGGGCAGAGAGTGAGGGCTCGTGACCTTCAGCCAGGCGCAATGTATAGAATCAAGAATCTGCGTTTGATCAAGAGGACAGGTATTAAGGGTGCCTTCGGGCGTTTAGGGGGCGATGAACGACTGATCATTGCAGCCAATGACCGCGAGAAGGAGGAAGTAAAAGCTCTTTTACAGTACGTCTTGGCGGGGCTGTTGACATTGCGCTAGTTACTGACACTCCACAACAGACGCAAGGAGAAGTGGAAGTTAGAAATGAAACGAGACAGGGTATCCATCGAACCAGCGGTCAATTCCAATGCAAAATCACGCCATCCTACTCCCGAGACCTCAGAGGATCTCACTTTGAAACAAGTTATCGCCAGCACCGTTTGTCCGAACACGTTTACCATCGTTGCGCGGGTGACCGATTTTCATCCTTTCGAACTGAACCAAGCCACGTACTTGCGGTGCACGAAGTGCAATACCAAGTCAGCTCAAGTCAATTCTTTCCGTAGGCGACGCTAATGTGTTCTGTAGCTTACGGCGTGCCTGGAAACGCTGTGTCGACTGCGATGACATGCTTGATACGCATTGCAAATGGTTCTACAACCTACTTTTCCATTTGGAAGATGATGAAGGCAACAATATCATTGTTTCTGCCTGCAACAAAGGGGTAAGTTTTGTGCCTCACTTTATACACCCTGCTGGGTTCTGAGCGGCTGCAAAGTGTAAACTTCTGTCCGGATTACCTCCTGTCGACTTGGAAGCGGATAAAGGTGCTTTCGATCGACTCGTAGCTAGGCTACAACCCGTGATTGGCAACCTCGTGCAAGTACATGACGCATATGCGAAGCCGATGGTCCTGCCAGTAGTTTCCCCGAAGATGCGCTTCACCGTCGAGAGTTGGATCGCGAAAGATGATCGATGGTATGGGCTTCTGGAGTGTACTCCACTTTGATCTTTCCTTTGGACTAATGGACTCCCTGATTGAGCTCGTAGAATATGTGTAATCAGTTGATAATCTGTATTATGTATAGCGCAGCTAATTGTTCTATATACTTAGATATCTTGTAATACGATAAACTGTCGGCGTCTGAGATCTGATCTTTGTGTACTTTGTAGCTGTAGGAAAAGATTGCTTCCCAAGACGATCATTACGGTGTTCAATTTCGCAGCCATTAGCGTAAAATATGTCAACGGACTGCTCCATCTACTAACAAGAACACCTTCGCCGCCAGGTAGAACTGGCGCTGAGAGATTGGCATTCGATCTATCATAGAACGCGTTCGATTGAAACATGATGAAATTCATGATTTGTGAGAAGTATAAAATTATGCACACCAATCCTCTGCAGCACACCGTTCCGCACCCTAAGCATGATCACCTCGATCTCAGAAAACTTCCGCAAGCAAACGAGTTCTGGAAGGCTCACAACGAAATGCACGGCCTCTGCGTTCTTCCCAGCTACATCAAACGGATGTTAATTGTTACAGCGCCAGTAAGAAAGGAACATGCACAAACAAAGGCGGCCAAACCCAAGCGCCAATTGTCACCTATCATGACCAGCACTGTCGATAATCCTGAATGATTTGTTGAGCATCGATGATCGCTGCACCAGTATTTGCACCGAACAGCGACGAGGTTTCCTAATGTCATTTTTCCCGTTTAACTTGCCTCAGCCTTCGGTAACGATAAGTCATTAGTCCGGCCAATCGATAATGGGCGCTCCCAAACGCATGTTCATCATTTATGTAAATAATCCTCATTGCAGACATGCAGCACGCGCCCATCTATCTTTCGTGCCACCCACCACGCTCCTCCATCCATTTGCACCAAGAAACCTTTTAACACGCACACTCGGTCATCCTTCCTACGTTCTCGATGAGTGAAAACAATCCTCCTCAGAAGACGCGCAGGGGGTGGTTGAAGTCAAGTCATCCAGACTCTCATTTGGTAGAGGAGAGAGGCAGGAGGGCAGCTAGTCACGATGTATGGATTTTCGTCTTTAGAACTACGCATTGTGTCTAATCATTGCAGCCGTCCTCTCTTCCGGTTTCGAGGAATGGGTCTAGTAGTGGACGACCCCCAGGGCTAGTTTGGAAGCTATTTGGCAGGATAACCAAGCGCTTCGCTCGCAGCGCTCGACAGTCTCCCAACCCTGAGCCCACGGCTACAAGTTCCAGTCCACAGGACATCCATCCCGTTCAGTCAACCAAGGTATGTGCAATCTCAACTCTGAGCATGCTCTGGGTGCCATGATTGCTACTCATCACTTCTGTAGGATCTCACCGCTCCCATTCTTGAACCTAATCCTGAGCAGTCTTCCAATTCAGGGATTGCAGAAGTAAGTTCGACTAACGAAGATCGAAATATTCTCACCCGTCTCTATTGACAACGTGCTAACATCTATACTCAGGCCGAACATCTTGACCCGAAGTTTGTGAATGAAACAATCACCAATGCTACCAAAGGTCTCGCAGGCATCGGCCAGGTCCCAAGAATTGCCCAAAATACTTCTTCAGCGGTCAACAACTTACAATCTGTTTCTGATACAATCGATACATTCTCCGCGTTGCTTAGACCCTTGAAGGCGTTCAACTCCATTGCCAACTCTATTGCAAATGTACAGCCATCTATCTCTCTTCTGTACGTAACTAACATTCATACACAGGTCCATCCCTACGCGAAAGTGGCATTGAGTATCTTCACTTGCGCGTCCAAGGTAGGCTTTTTTCTCAATCATCGCCGTCGCAGGTTAACGAATTTTCGGTAACAGATGATTCTCGATCAGGCAGTTCGTGATGACGCTGTTTCTGGTCTGCTCTCAAAGATCTCTGAAGTCTATACCTTCATTACGGAAGAGGAAGAATTGCCCAAGATTCAATCCATGCTAGCGATATACGGGAAAATAGCGCAGCAGACACTGGAGTGCGCTGATTTTATCAGCCATTACTCTGAGACGAAGAGCGCCTGTGAGTTTATCCCACTGCTTCGTCCCCTGAGACTCAATGTTGCCTGTTTGCATAGGGATAAGACTTGGCAAGCACGTTTTCGACGAAACGGACTCCACAATCCAGAGCTACAATAATGTTCTTGATGGTCTCATGCAGCAATTCCGAGACCGAGTGGCTCGTGACAACCGTTGTGATCGTTCACCATATGGGTAAGAGACGCTTTCAGGTCTCTTTGAGCTTATCTGACATTCCACGACCACTGGCATAGCTGAGAGTCTGGACCTCTTCGGCATGGAGTGCGCAACGGGTGTCGGATTGAATACGTCTAAATGTTGTTTGCCCAACACTCGGCAAGACCTTCTGAATGATATTCAGAATTGGATCAGCAGCACCGAGGAGGGCGCTCCACGCGTCTTATGGCTGTCTGGCACAGCAGGCAAGGGTAAATCGGCTGTTGCTCATACAATAGCCAACTGGTATATCGAAAACGGTGGTCTTGGCTCATGCTTCTGTTTCGATCGTACTCGACAAGCGGATTGCCGTCAGGACAAAATATTTACGACCATCGCAAGGGAATTGGCAGACCGCAACCCTATCATGCGGCGAGCCTTGGCGCAAGCAGTTCGTGATCACGACGGACTCAAGCGCACTGCAGATATCACAAAACAATGGCAGGAACTCATCGTCGGACCGACAAGCATAGCCTCAAAAGTCATCGCTGCACCCGTCCTGATTGTCATCGAGGCGTTAGACGAGAGTGGTGAAGCTAATTCCCGGGAACAGATTCTTCGTCTGCTCGCTGGCAAACTGAACACTTCCACCTTACAACCAGTCGAACTCCCAGCCAACTTCCGCATTCTCCTCACTTCCCGTCAACTCGAAGATATTCACAATACTCTGCACGCCGCACCACACGTTCGCCATGTTTCCCTGGATCACGTCTCGTCTGTGTCCACAGAACTCGACATTCAACTTTATATCTCCCACAAGTTGAAAGATCTGCATCACGTCTTCAACGATACACACTTTAAGGCACTTACTCTGAAATCTGACGGTCTGTTTGAATGGGCTCGTCTTACCTGCGAGTATATCAAGGGCACCAACAGAGTCGGCATGGATCCAAAGGGTCGGTTCAACGCTGTAGTTGCTGGAACATCTGCAAAAGGAATACGTCTATTGGATGATATGTATATACGCGTTTTGGCAGAGATCATGCCAGAGGACGAGCGCGAGGAAGGGATTCCCATATTTTGCTCTGTGATGGGGCAAATTCTTGTATCGTTGGAACCGCTTCCCATGCCTGCATTGACCACTATGCGACTGCATTTTCCCGAAGGGAGTTGCGATTACAAAATGGACCGAGTCGTTGGGCCACTGGGGTCGCTTTTGACCGGCACCTCGGATTCCCATACTCCCATACGTCCCCTGCACGCATCCTTCTACGACTTTCTCACAGACGAATCGCGAAGCCATGACTTCTTCGTTGATACATCGTCGGCACAGAGCGACCTCGCCTTTGCCTCACTTCGGGTCATGGAGGGCGGGCTTTACTTCAACATCTGCTCCTTAGAGAATTCTTACTTGCCTAACTCTTCTGTCCCTGAATTGGAGAAGCGAGTGAAGGACTCTATTTCTACTGAGCTATCATACTCATGTCGATTCTGGGGCACGCATGTGGTAGCCTTGTCCTTCGAATCATCGCTCGCCAAGGAAGTGGAAGCTTTCTTCGATGGAGAGCGCCTCCTTTGGTGGTTGGAAGCACTGGCTCTGATGAAAAGCCTCGGTGGCTCAGCAGTGACCCTCTCATCTATCGCAAATTGGTTTTCGGTGCGTAACTCAAGCTCATTCTTTTCCCAATGAATTCTTACAAGTAGTGGGTGGTTGTAGGGTCATGCCGAGTTCACGCATGTTAGTGACGCTACCAGCGATACCCTGCGTTTCGTCCGAACTTTCGCAACCACCATTTTACGCAGCACTCCCCATTTATACTTGTCCGCTCTGCCGTTCGCTCCAAGGCAGTCGATAATGTTTCGCAAGTTCGCATCAAAGTTTCCTTGCACCCCCCACATTGTTGCTGGCCATGTCAATTGGCCTCAGATGGAGAAGATACTCAGTGCGAATGACGCGGTTAACTCGGTTGCGCTGTCGCCAGACGGAAAACGCCTCGCGTGTGGTTTACGTGACGGAACGATCCAGGTGTGGGATATGGATACTGGCGAGACACTGTGTGCCCCTCTTCAAGGCCACACTACCTATGTTATGTCTCTCGTATTCTCGTCGGATGGACATCGCATCGTTTCAGGTTCATCGGACAAAACAGTCCGGGTGTGGGATGCGAAGACTGGCGAGGCATTAGGATCCTCTCTCCAAGGCCACACTCGCTCTGTTCAGTCTGTCGCGATTTCACCGGATGGGAAACGCATTGTGTCTGGTTCATACGACAAGACAATTCGGGTGTGGAACATGGAGACTGGCGAGGCATTTGGTGCCCCACTTCAAGGCCACACGGACGGGGTTCGGTCTGTTGCAATCTCACCAGATGGGAAACGCATCGTGTCTGGTTCAGCAGACAGCACGATCCGGGTGTGGGATATGGAGACCGGCGAGGCATCAGGCGCCCCTCTCCAAGGACACACGGACTGGGTTTGGTCTGTTGCAATCTCACCGGATGGAAAACGCATAGTCTCTGGTTCAGAGGACACGACAATTCGGGTGTGGGACATGGAGACTGGCGAGGCAGTTGGTGCCCCCCTCAAAGGCCACACTTATTATGTTGTATCTGTCGCATTCTCACTAGATGGACATCGCATTATTTCAGGTTCATGGGACGCAACAGTCCGGGTGTGGGATGCGAAGACTGGCGAGGCCTTGGGATCCCCTCTCCAAGGCCACACTCACTTGGTTTCATCTATTGCAATCTCGCCAGATGGAGATCGTATAGTCTCTGGTTCATACGACCAGACGATTCGGGTGTGGAATGCTGACACCATTACGGGCAAGCCATCAGTTGCCGCCCTCGAAAGCCACACTGGCTCCGTTGACTCTGTTACAATCTCCCCAGATGGACATCGCATCGTGTCCGGTTCAGGGGACGGGACAGTTGGGGTGTGGGATATAGAGACTGGCAATGCAATAGTTGCCCCTCTCCAAGGAGACACCGACTTTGTTCAGTCACTCGCAATCTCACCAGATGGGAAGGGCATTGTGTCTGGTTCAGCAGACAAGAGCATCCGCATGTGGAATGCGAAAATTGAGGAGCCATCGGATGTTATTGTCCGTGTTCGGTGTGTCGCAATCTCGCCGGACAGAAACTACATCGTGTCTGGTTCAGACGACGCGACAATCCAGGTCTGGGATGCGAAGACTGGCGAGGCATCAGGATCCTCTCTCCAAGGCCACGCTCGCTCTGTTCAGTCTGTCGCAATTTCATCGGATGGAAATCGCATAGTGTCTGGTTCAGATGACAAGACAATTCGGGTGTGGAACATGAAGACCGGCGAGGCATTTGGTGCCCCACTCCAAAGCCACACGGACGGGATTCGGTCTGTCGCAATCTCACCGGATGTATGTCACATTGTATCTAGCTCAAGAGACAAGACAATCAGGGTGTGGGATATGGAGACTGGCGAGCCAGTGCGCGCCCCTCTCCAAGGCCACACTGAGCCCGTTAACACTGTTGCGATCTCCTCAGATGGTAATCGTATCGTGTCTGGCTCGGATGACCGGACCGTCCGGGTGTGGGATATGGAGACTGGCGAGCTAGTGGGCGCCCCTCTCCAAGGCCACACTGGGTCCGTTAACACTGTTGCGATTTCCTCAGATGGCAATCGTATCGTGTCTGGCTCGTATGACCAGACAGTCCGGGTGTGGGATATGAAGACTGGTGAGGCAGTGGTTGCCCCTTTCCGAGGGCACACTGGACCCGTTCTGTCTGTTGCAATCTCGCCTGATGGCAAACGCATCGTGTCTGGGTCATCCGACAACATCATCCGGGTGTGGGATCTAGAATTTCTAATCCAGCACCAACCATTCGAGGCACCCGCAATGTGTTTTTCATCCAACCCAACTCATGCCCTTCATTCCGCCTCCTCCTTTCTCCGAGATTCTGAAACCCCCCCGAACGAGGAGGGATGGGTTGTAGGTCCTGAAGGACGGCTTCTTCTCCGCATTCCACTCGCTTTATACTCGGGCGCGATGCGTCTCATGTATGTCCCAGGCAACACGCTGGCGATAGCCAATAATGCCTTGCAGCTGGACTTGAGTCGTACCGCACACGGCACATCATGGCACAAGTGTCGGGAACAGTAGTAGGCTGTATTGCCTTCGTGGTAGTATCTGTCAGTCGGACTTTGGGGATGTATCTATGTTAATCGACAGAACATCTATGCACATTCTACAGATTTCGTACAATACACATACAGTGCATTTTTACCTTCTTGCATTTCATTCGTTCCGTTTTGCTATGGGCTCGCTCTCGTAGAACAGTTGCTGCATGAATATTTCATTCACTACGTTTACACGCTCTTCCCGTCGCTAATATACTCTCTAGAATTGCTTCCCCGTTTACTCACTGCAGGTCAAAGTGCGCAACTCAGAACTCAATGTGAACTTGAACCATCACAACATCCTTTCCTCGTCAGACTCCATTTCTTCCTGACATAAACAGATGGCTTGCCGCAATTGACTTCTTCACCCCTCGAAGCCATGCCCACCAGCATGGACCATGACACTATCCAACTACCCATCCAACTCTTGATGAGGGCTAATCACAGGCAGCTCAAGTGTAAGCAGCTGCTCGTCCGCAATCAGCCTCTCCCGAGCATGTCAAGGAATACTTCGCCTACAATGCGCATTCATCGAGAGGAAGGGAAGGATGGGTAGGCGATGGTCATCGGAGGTGAGGCGAAGAAGCCGCAGGTGGAAGTTAGTATTGTTTTGGGTGTCGAGTAGTGCTTAGAGGTTCGTTCCTGTAATACTTCATGTTTAGGACGGGGTAGTCAGGGGTGAGGCATACGCAGATGCAGCAGCTAACATAATCGATTCGTATGTACTACAATGCGACTATGAGTATCTGTATAACGTGAGTCGCTCTAGCCGAGATTCAAAATGCCTGACATGACTTGGATGCGTTCAATCGGATGTTGCCTTCGGAATTTTGAACCTAGACGAAGGAAGCTTGGACGTGCTCGCACGCTTACGCTGAGAAGTTGCATCGTCACTGTCCGAAGTCGTGTCGAAAAACGACTTGTGCCAAGCAAGATAGCGCTCGTAGGCAGTGAAATCCGGAGCGGACATGATTCGTTTCGACGCACCACACCAGTCAGTGAATGATGTGGCACGGGCTTCCGCAAGAACGGTGCAGTCGAGGTCAGGGACAATCTGCTTCTGAAAAGTGACAAAAGAATCTTTCATCTTAGTCAACCCTCGTTCGAGCATCCCCGTGACGGCGTCCATGTCTAACGTGGGCCCTAAGGTCTGCATCAAATTCGTTAGATTTATTCGAACGACTGAGAACGATGAAAACTTACAACCGTATGCCATGTGCGCAGGGTCTTCGGAACGAATGTCTATCGGCCCATCATTTCCCTTCACCCAAATGAAATATTCCACCGAAGAGAGGTGGCCCCAAGTGTGATCGCCGATCACAATGGGTTCACCGAACGAACGTGGCGTGGTGCGTAGGTTGATAAACTCTTTGAGAGTGAGGGGTTGCGGGTTACCATTGGTGCCGCCACGCAGGACTTTTGATGCGGTGGAATCTTTCCCGGGGGCGTCGTAGTCTGTAGCTTCGCGTGCTAATACAACCATCACGCAGATGGTATCCGGATGTGCTAAGATCACTTTCTCCGTCTTTCTAAACACTTGTTCGTCAGTCTCTGTGAGGGCGCACTCCCCAAAGAAGGGGATCAGAACGACTTCCGTTGGGCCCTCCAAAGCGGTGACGGAAATGGTCATATCAGGAGTTACTACTCCGTCCGGTGTGTCGAGCGACTGCATCATATGAATCTTGGGGGAGATAATGGTGCGATCATACGGGAGAGCCTTGATAGAATCGCCAATGAAATCGCTCACATCATCAAATGATGCTTCATGGAGAATAGTAGGTATGTCAATGATGAGGATACGAGTGTTGCGATCGTAAGTCAGCCTGGACAAGTTTAGAGTTGCCTGATACAGCTAGATAATCTTAACGACGTGCCTGGGCTTGATTAATACTTGGGCCGTTTCGTCCAATGTTTGTTCTACTAAACCGAATTCTCGCGCTCTCACACCGTGGAATTCCTGTGGCATTTAGTAAGTATACAAGCACAGCGTCGAACAAGAGGACATACCATGTAATTCTTGTGTGGTTTGGATAAATAATCCAATACCCTCCATACATCTTCAACCCGATTAGAATATCGTCAATTAAACACATAATTCTCATTGAACATACTGGAGGTAGAGTCATCTACTGCTGTGTTTTCTGGCGCCTCCCCTTTCCCAGCAGATGATTTGGTGGATTCTGGACCTTTTTCAGTGCTATCTTCTGGTGATAAATCTAGGAGTGCTGGTTTTATGTGATTCGAAGTTTTGTGGTTGGCAGGTATCATCTGTGAGGCAGAGTTGTAGGGGCGTTTTGGGTGCTTGAGGGGAAATGAGTTGCAGTAGGAGGCATTCCTGAATGTTTGACTTTATGTACTGAGCTCAGAGCATATGCATTGTGAGGTCATGGAAGCGGAAGTGATTACAAATTGATGATGATGACATCATGGGAAAATGGGTCGGATTGCGGCTCGGCTGGTCGAGTTTTGGCAAAACCATACCAGGTTTGAAGAGTCTTCACGCTCATCCCCAATATTCTCGCGTTCTTGTTCCCATCACTACTAACAAATAACGCCGCCTGCGGATGGAAGAGAGAGTGAAATGAGCACTTGAGCTCCTGCCAGTAGGTATGGCGCCGCCATCATAGCGTTGCGGGTGATCAAGACACTGCGAGGAGTCGAGGACTTCGAATTTTCATATCAAGGGAGGAGTCTGTTATTAGATTAACTCTGCAGACTCGGAGCTATACTTGGACGTTCAAGCGTCGATGCCTATGATCCTTGGAACCACAAGACGCTCGAATTCATCCTCATTATATTTTATGAGTAACTTATTAACCCAGTTCGCTCTACATTTAAACCGAGGTCCTGGAAACAGCCATCTTTCAGCGATGGTATTAGGAGTGAACGCACTTTGGACCACCAGCTGCTACGATCTTGATAGTACCACTGAGATAGAGTGCGTAAACCTCAGCGTCGGGGGAGAGATCTCTACTCATAGTTCGCTAAAAGCTTTCGTATGACCTATATTTACTTCGCAACTTAAATAAGTACCACGACAAAACCTGGAATAAATAAAAAAACAAATTCTTCTGCTCCCTGCACACTACCCCCCCTACCGCAAATCGATTATACCGAGCATCTCCTGCGCTACACACTGCTGCTGGTTGACACATGGACGTGCTCCTGAAAAGCAATTGAAGTCATGGCGGTTGCTTCATCAGAGTTGGCCACGAGCTCAGCGTGAAATTCTCGAACACCGAGGATGAGGCGCGGTCCCAGCACAAATAGCTCCACAAAATGGAATATCTGAGCGAAACCAAGATAAATCTCAGTGTCCAGGGAAAATGGGTTCTATAGAAATGATGAATCATGGTTGCATACAGAGGTCGGTGACAGATCGACATACCGTCAGAAAGAATGAACTGGTCCGGAAGCAAGAGATAACCACAAAACTAGCACGTGCAAAACTTCAGCAGAACAAGAGAACCACATTCACACTATGAGCTCACCTCGCAAAGTAACTCACGTGAGTTTTCATTAACACCGTGAAACAGTCCTCAATAATATCACCTGTTGAGTGTTGTCGTAGTTCACGGAAGTGCTTCACAGCAATCCAGGCCGCGAGGCACAGTGCAATGACCTCCCATATAGTCCCAAGTATCCAAGTCATGGAAACCAGAAATAGGGAATCTCCCGCGTAGCCAATCAAGCAATGATAGGTGCCAGAGAGAATGAATTCTTCTGGTATTTGTCAATGAGCCTGATGCACTTGAACGTTACATACATAATCAAAGCTTACCCCCTGAAACCTGCATCACAAATATTACGCTCATCACTGCGATGGCGATTCTGATGGCCACAAAGATGACGATGAGAAATATCAGCACCTTTCTGGATCGCTGATACATAGCATGTAACCGAATGATCATGATGACTTGCATGGTGCTTTAGTTAAGTAAATATCACGGAGGTGCATAGCTCACCGCCCATTATTGCATCTAAAACCACATCTGTCAAATCGAGTGCGTCGTACATGATACGGCCTGACAAATCCAGCAATATTAGTTATCAGCTTCGGAGTATCACAGGAAACTCACAACTATGGGAGTGGTTATGTTGAACCAAAGAGTTGTTTGAGAATCTCACTCACCCCTATATGTTAGTTCAATTGTTGGACGAGGACGGAAGGCATCAGTGTGGAATACTCACTGCATTTGTCATCGAAACAGTTGGTAAACTGACTGTATGCCGCCCGTCAGAAGAAAGAAATAGAGTCCATGCGAGGAGACATACTCAACATATTGACCCTGATCGCGAGAAGCAGGTAATGAGCGCAACATCAATGGCTGAAACTTCCAAACGTACACAACGTATCCTATTCCAGCATAGCGCACCTAGGATATTTTGAAGTCAGCAAAACTTGGACTTGCTAAGCATAAATATTGCAACGCTGGGTACATACACTGAGATAGAGAAAGGTCATTAGGGACCAGCGTTGTCTCTGCCATGAACAAGTTGTATTTTCACGTCGTTCATTTGATGTGGGAGTCCGCTTACCCAGATCAGTTCAATCTATAACACAATTCTAAGCGAGTGGGCTGCCCCAGTAATAGGTCAACCTACCTCTTGTCCAAACGTAAGTCCTAGAAATACCATAATGTCAGTGGTCTTTTCATGTTTAATCTTGCTCACCCCAATCGTACATTACCCCGACAGAGGCGACAACTGCGAAATGGCAGCGAAGGCCAGTCACTATCACCATGCGGCTGACTCTCCACGAACCTATAAAATAGCAGGAAATAATATCCGCATTGATGAATGGCCACCAACTGGGATCATTCGAGACTAGAGCCATACTATTAGAGGATGGGGGTGAGTGAACGGGAGGACCTTGTGGATGTATAACGATCGCATTCGTGCTTGATATACCACAATCCAGCGCTTACATCGCCAAAATGAGATTTGAGGGATGATATCTGACTGATCCAAGTAAGTGCTACAGCTTGAATTCTAATAGAAAGACAGGCAATGTGCATCCAAGGGTACCGATGGGATCAAGGTAAAAGTTGTCGATGAGATCGCGAAGCAGTGACTCACGCGGAATATTTGAATGCCGCAAAAGATCGGAGAACTGTACATCGTGATTTCGGGCTGCAGTGCGATCTTCGAAATATTCTTTCGGTATTCGGTATTCTTGCTACAGTCGAGTGAGGGGTTCGGCCTCGGCCCATCAATAACATCATTGATCCAACACAGGCGCCTAAGTCGACCTCGTGGCAGACATAGTCAATTGTGACACGAGCATAATCCACAACCTTTCTTCTAGTTTATGCACACGCTGATTAGTACAAATGCGAATTCCCTGTCATAAAACACGATCGACGTGTGTAGCGACAAGGGTGGTCGTACAAAGAAAGAACGATCAAATGATGTGGACAGGAACGAAGGAAGCAGAAACAAAAGCGATGACGAAGAAGGATGTGATGATTCCGGTCTATTCGTAGGTAAGTGGTGATGGGATGGGATGCATGCATGGATGCACTGGTGAATAAATAGAACAAGGTCGATTGACGACCGTTATACTTAATTAGACTTTCTGCGTATCATGCCATCATGTGGCTGACGCGTCTTGACGGTCACGCGGTCCCGTAAGTTTTGTACCACGTGACCGACGCGTCTTGTTCGTCGCGCGCTGTCACCTGTGGAACTCGTTCAATCAATTCTCTGTATTTATCATCCAACTTGTTTGCACTCCTTCATTCACTGTCAACTACTCCTTGAGAATCAACCAGTGATAATTTTACAACGCGACTAACATGCTTGCCTTGGTCACCACGACAGCCCTCGCGCTGGCTTCTCCTGTCACCCTAAAGAATCCTCCATCTTTGCTTCCAATAAGCCAGCCTCTTCCATCTCAATATTTTGCATCAGCGTGGTCTCCCGATAACTCATCTCTCTATCTTGCCTCTCCCTTTAACATCGATCGCTTCATAATCTCGGAAAGCCGATTAGATGAGCCAACATACGTGCAGTCCAAGGAAGAAGGAGAGATAAATGCTATGGCAGTAACTCCGTCAGGAAATGTAGTATTGGGCGTCGGGGGGAAGGTGATCGTGCTGGAATACGCAACTGGATCAACAAAAGTGTTCAAAACGTTCGAATCTCATGGAACGACGATTACCGCGCTGGCTGTGTCAAACGACAGTACACTCATCGCTTCCGCCTCTTCAAAGGGCGTCCATATTCACGATCTACTCGCTCCTACCAAACATACATCTCTCCCCCTTCCCACCAGTGCTCCGAGGTCTGTGAGCACCATGACATTCCATCCTCATGTTCGAACCCGTCTGCTTCTTGGTCTCGGCCGTGATATGCTGGTATATGACGTGGAAAATCCTTCTGCGCCTGTGAAACCTATTACCATGGGACGGGATGTAGTGGGCATCGCGTGCAGCCCGTTTAGCAAGACGCTCGTTGCTGTTGCAAGCACAGATAGCGTCGGCCTTGTTGATTTGGATAAGGATAAGGGGTGCGTATACACACATTCCATCTCATTATGCGCTAACTCCCTTGGCATAGGTTATTTAAGACAGTCTTGTCATCGCAGCTCATTACCTCGATCGTATTTTCACCCGAAGGTGCAGCTATCTACCTCGGTGTGCGGGATGGACTGAGGATTCTCAATCTCAGAGAACTAGACAAGGAGATGAAGAGAGTTTCTGTGGGCGAGGCTGGACAAGGAGTAGTATGTCTCGCTGTTCAGGTACGTATCTTTAGCCGCCATTCGTTAGCATTCCAAATCTGACGAGAAAAGCAGAAAAAACTAAAAGCCTCTGCGTCTGCTGTTAAACCAAGTCTTTCCAATCCACCAGCAAACTCCCCTCCTGCACGTGCTCGTGCCAAAGCAGCCTCAAACGTTCGTTCCCCCCCTCCGACCTGTGACAGCTGCCGTACCGAGAAAGAATGGGATATCGTCAATTAAATCATCCATCGCTGGGGCACCTATGAAGCAGGCTGCTCTAGAGACCAGTACGCCGACTAGGCGCGTCTCAAACAGAGGTACTTTCTCGCCATCGAGGAATCCTATATCACCGCGTAGTGGCAGAGGCACCAACAGTTCTGGTGAGTTACTTTTTATGCGCAATATATGTAAGGGCCGCTAACATGCGTCTCAAAAACTAGCAACTGGCGTGCTGCGCACCAGGGTGTCTACATCGCGGGAAAACATCTTTGATGATGCAAGTGGCACCTCAATGCGATCGAGTGCACGCGCCGCAGCGTCCCAAAAATCAGGGGTATCGGGTATTCATGCTCACCCTGGCGAGTCGATCTCCGCTAGACTGGCCTCATTGCGCACAGATAAATCGCGAGAGACTAGGGTTGCTTCCGGATCGTCTGCTCGTTCCGATATTACACGGACGTCGTCGAACTCAAGTGTTGGCACGAAAACCAAAGGGTCTTCGTTAAAGCGTGCCCCATCGACAATATCGATCTCTTCATCGAAGACAAGGGACAGCACTCGCTCAAAGACACCTACCAATGAAGACCAGGATGCACGCACAGATTTATCGTCTCCGGATTTGCCAATAGACCCCGTAACCCCCGTCTCCGACATGAAGAGACAGACAGCAGGAGTAGCTGTTGAAGCCCAGAAACCAAGGGTAAGAACAAGTGTAGGGAGGACGAGGACAGAGACGGGGAGCACAGGTCTTGGTGTTATCGGTACCGCAAAGTCCAGGGGAAGCAAGAACAAAGGGAAAGAAAAAGAGGTCGATATGGATGCGGAAGATGCTGGCAAGTGCGAGGAGCTAGACGCCGTGGAAGAAGACGAAGAAGGGGCGCAAATAGCCCGTGAGCGCGAGCTCTTGATGCAAGTTTCCCCTCGCCGCCCCGCGGCACAGACCCATGTTCCATCACCACTTCGGCGAACCTCTGGCCCCTTATCTATGCAATCTGGCGCAAGCGGTGCATACGAGCTCTTCCAGGGGCTCATTGCGGATATGCAAGCCAAGAACCACGCAGACATGAAAGCGCTGCATGTTGACATGCTGCGAATGGGGCGCGGGCTTCGGCAGGAGATGGAGGAGTGGGGCGGGGAGGTGAAAAAGTTGAGGGAGGAGAATGAGAGGTTGCGGGAAGAAAACGATAGGCTGAGGAGAGGGTACTGAGCATCCCTCAGGTTATTTTGGGAGATGGACCGGTGTATTGGTTTGTATGATTTCGACCCTTTTGCAATACACTAGTGTAGCCAGTAGAATGTTGTATAATCCTTTCCGGTGCCCCGCTTCTCTCCAATCGGGTTCTGTACGTCTAGAGGAATTAGTTAACTGTGTACAGTGCGCCATGTGATCCAGCGCATGATGAAGAAAAAGTTGACATCCTATTTACACGACCGATGGATTTTAATAACTGCCTACTAGGCTACATACGATCAAGAACTCGATACTACAGTAACGTTGACCTGTTAACACCTATTCCCTGGAGACACGGCCCCAACAACCCAAACCTCACAACCGAGCTTCTCTAACGATGCCATTCGCCAAGTCGAACCGTTGCCTCACTGTTTCATTTAGATGGGGGGAAGTATCCCGGAGCTGTGTGGAGTCCTTGTCACCAACGGGCTCGAGCTGGACCTGCGAATACGAATCGGCGTGAGTACTTGTCTTCTGGAACATGAGGAGTGCATACCGGTGTCCAATGTGTGCGGTGGAGAAGGGCACAGGCAAACTCTTCATCAGGGGTTTGCACCCTGCATGCACACGTACAATAATGGAATGAGTATTGTCCAATAGTGTCGGTAGGGCAAGGCAACCAATCGGGGGGTACCGACGACTGACGTGTTCATGATCACCAGGCCTGGCATATTCGAATTCGATGTCAACACAGTACTTTGGTACAAACCTCCACTACTTCTATGCTCGGAGTTTCCTCCTTTGGTTGAGCATATCTGCTGGTTTTAATGTTGATCGATCTGACGGTCTTGCCCTTGAACTATCGGGACGGATCACTCACATTAAAATTTTGCAATGTCCACCGTGGTAATTGTTACCCTGCGCCCTCTGAATGCCATTAACGAATATTCGACTCTAGTAACTCTTGAACTTCGCGTTGCGGCGACCGGCGATAGGGAGGACTGGGTCATGACCTACAACTTGTAAGTCAAACACCTGATTCGAGACACAATGAACGCTGCAGATATTGTAATTACCGGTAAGCGGGACACGGACATGAAAAGATGAGCTACAAACCTGCCACTTAGGGCAAATTTGATTGACGGTCGATTGTAACAAAGACGACCGCTAAACAAGAGGACCTTATATGCTTTGAAGCAGGGGATTGACTTGAAAGGATGTGTTTGGGGCCTGGGCGAAGAAAGTCTTTGGCAATGACTCGGAGTCATCCTTGCGAGACACCGGGCAAAAGAACTGATTTCGTTTAGTACACGAACTAAGAAAGATCTGTGGTCGGGGGTCTAGAATGACAGAAATGAAAAGTAGCAGTCCTCGTCAGTTATTGTTCAACTTGTTACTGACCCGGTTATAACCAGGGAGGTTTGGCCAGGGGTCTTAGGTCTGCAAGGGGTGCCAGGGGTTTTGACCGGGCCTTGAGGAGTCAACGAGGACCGAGGTATATGTACATTGTACCTAGCGCATGTAAGTAGTCAGTCTTCACCCTATTCCATCTGCGTTTGCTTTCTGCTTTGTTCGACTCCGTCGGCCATTCGTCAGTGGTCACCCTTCCACCGGTTAAGAGGTTAGTTAAATGTATCTGCGATTTTGGGAGGGTTAGTAGGGTTAATGTTCTAGGAATTAAGTAATTGGGTTAATTGGGGTCACCCAACTTTCGATCTCTCTGATTATCTGCGAGTCTCTCGCTGTCTCTCGGGACCTGGTTCCTGTGACCCTCTCTGTATGTGGGGCTTACTCGACTCTGAAAATCCACTTGTGCAGCTTGCGGCGCAACTTGTGTTGAGCTTTGTCCTAAACTCCACATCAGTCGAGCGCCTGTTTCCCTCAATGGGCAACACAAAATCAAAAATTGTTCGGTCAGAGGCGTCCTCCAAGATCGTGCAGAGCAGCAGAAAATTCACTTCACAGCCCCCCCCTTCACGGCCATCAAACTCAATAGCTGGACCATCGCGGGTGGCTCCGGCGCTCAGCCTGAGCTCGTCTTCGTCATCCGACGAAATAATGAACAACGATTACGGTCACGATGCAGACGCATGGTCATCACTCTATGATACAAAATCAAAAGTTGCTCGGTCAGAGGCGTCCTCCAAGGTCGTGCAGAGCAGCAGAAAATTCACTTCACAGCTTCCCCCTTCACGGCGATCAAACGCAATAGCTGGACCATCGCGGTTCGCTCCGGCGCTCAGCCTGAGCTCGTCCTCGTCATCCGACAAAATAATGAACAACGATTGCGGTCACGATGCAGACGCATGGTCATCACTCTATGATACAGACGTCGGATATGGGTGGGGGTCTGACAGCCCGAGTTTAGCTGTGGCCCTCGAGTTGCAGCAATATTTCAACATGGAAGATTTGCAACTTCGAGAACAGATGCAAACTCTGGCTGCCTCACTCCCACGCAGATTTTGTTGCGCAATATGCATGGAAGAACAACTTGTGGACTATATTGTGGATCTTGAATGTAATCACTCGATATGCAGAACTTGTATCCGAGGACATATTTTCTCCAAGATCGAAGAACATTGTTTTCCAGTCCTGTGTCCCGTTTGCATGACAGAAAAGACTAACCGTCAACCTGCAGGTTAGTACATCCGCTGTAGCACCTATTATTAACTCACCCTACTTAGCGATCTCGGGACTCCTTGTGCAGCAAATTGGTGTCGATGAACGGCAATATGCGATTTGGGAAGAAATGGAACTAAGTCAGCTTTCAGTTCTCCTTCACTGCCGCAAGTGAGTGTCTCGCCTGTGTTACCTTTCAGTGCGTCAACCATGTCATTTTAGATGTCAGCGTTCGGTGCTGGTAGACAAACAGGAGCATGACGAATCTCGCGTGCTAGATTGTCCTCTACCCGATTGTGACCATATGTGGTGCAAAGCATGCCAGATAGCTCTTATAATTGACGGTCCTCCCCATTCTTGTGACGGAACCTCGGAACTGGACAAATTAATGAAGCAGCGTGGGTGGAGGTATTGCCCGAGTATGTGCTCTTCCTATTGGTTATTCGCTATTACTCATTGTCATTGGCAGACTGCAAAACCCCGGTCCAGAGAGACGGGGGATGCACTCATATGACCGTATGTTCGGATATACTTCTTGACAAGCACACCGTTCTAACGTATATACTGTCGTAGTGCATCTCCCCGGCCTGCAACACTCACTTTTGCTACACTTGTGGGGAAAATATTGTTCGCAGCGCCCTGACAAGCGACATTCAGACTGCGGTCACTGCTCACTATCGTGTTTGCAAACTGTTTGATTCTCCCGAGGAGTGAGGGGCTCGGCGGTAGCGGACAGGAGCGTTGTAGGTTCAAGTGAGTCACAAGTCGGGCTGTAACATCTTTGTCATAGAATCCCAGAAATACAATTTGAGCCTGGGCCTGGGGCCTAGGGAGTGTCCAACATCGACAGAGTTCTATTTCTGTCTTTGGCATCTTGGTCGCTATACTGTAACTTATAATCTCGTTGTCTCTCGTCGTTTATACCCCAGCGGTTCTCTCCACGACGCCGAGTATGTTTCATATTTAGTTTGCACGCTGAGCTCTTCCTCGCTGTATTTCGTCTAGACTTGTTCTTTAGGTACTATCAATATTAGCGGTTCACCCCACGACGCTGGGACTTGTTCTTTAGTTTCGCTTTCCACAGGGAGGCCTGAGGGACAGTCTTAGATTGGAATATTACACTTACGGAGAAGCTAAACTGGGCACCAACTTCAGACGACGAGTCTGTCTTACCGTTGAGGCAAAGTTAAAGTTTCAGTGACTCGAGTACATCTCAGTGAGTGTTACCGAGCTCACTAGTGATTAATGATGATTAATGACGCCTCGTATGCGGAGATGCGACCAAGATGCCGCCTCCTGATGCGCGTGGTGGACCAACCGGAGTCCAATGTGTGTGGCGGAGAAAGCCACAGCCTGAGGCAAACTCTCCATCAGGGGCTTGCATCCTGCATGCACACGAAGTGACTTGTACAATAATGGAATGCAGCCTTCAGTCCGATTACTTACGAGTATTGTGTAATGGTGTCGGTACGACAAGGTGACCAATCTGCGACAGGGGGGCGCCGATGATGTGTTCGACCTGAGTAAACCTCCACTACTTACTCGTTGGTTGATGTGCCGGTTTTGATGTTGATTAATCTGATAATCCCGCCTTTGAACTCCGGGGACAGATCACCCACATTTGCAATGTCCACTGGGGTGATTATTAGCATGCGCCTTCTGAGTCAATGAATTAGCGTCAATGCATATTTGGCGCTGGTAGCTCTTGAACTTCACGTTGCGGCGACCGACGATAAGCAGATAGGGAGGACTGTGTTGTAGCCTCCAAGTTGGTCAAACACCTGAATGGACGTCACAGATCTTTAAATGACGGTAAGCGGGATGGATGAGCTACAAGCCCGTCACTTAGAGTAACTTCGATTGACAGTTGATTCTAACAAATATGACCGCCAAACAAGAAGATCCTGAATGCTTTGAAGCAAGGGATTGCCCAGAAAGGATGTGTTTGGGCGCAGATCTACTGTGGCATTTCTGGGGGGAAGAGAATTGTGGCAGTGAGCCATCCTTGCGAGAAACCGGACAAGAGAACTGAATTCGTTTGGTACGTGAGCTAAGAGAGATCTCGGTCGGGGGTCTAGAACGGCAGGAATGAAAAGTAGCAGTCTCCGTGGAGTCTAAGCGTAGGTCTACCATGAACCAGAAATTCGAGAATCCGAATGATCAGATGGGCCCCGTGGAAATATCATCTCCTTCAAACTTGTTTTCGGTTTGATTCAAATATAAAACAAGATTGAATATTGAATACTGAAGGATGCCGCGCGATGTCTGTTGACAGTGTTGAAACCTAGAAGTTTCCGATTTGTACGAAGTGGCAGTCTTGTTCCTGGCGTTCTAGTAGCAAGTACTGACAGGGCACGATAAGGTGCTTGACACAAGCATTGGACATTGAATCGGGCTTGGATGGATAACGCACTGAACGTCTGGTGTGTTCTGGTCGTAGTGGAAGAGCCTCATCGGTCGAAAATTTGAAATTACATAACATGCTTGGATCCGTCGAGACAAGTACTGCGGCCAATTGCAAACGCGGAGTATCAACTTAAGTTCGAACACTAGACCTTCCTAACTTGATGACTTTTTCAAGTCTAAAAGTCGTATATGCTCAGGCTTGTCTGTACGCATCGATATCGACTAGGATGTTCGGCAATACATGTTTGTCGCTCATCCGCGCAAAAATTACCATATTTGACATGCCCCTAGGGCATGGGAAATTTCCATGGGAGGGCAGAGGGCCTTATTTGAGCTTAGGGCGGCCTCACGTCAACTTCACTTTTTCCCGAGCGGGTACCTCATGGCAGCTTGCGTTGAGCTTCGTCCCAAACTGCACATCAGTCGAGCGTCTGTTTTCATCAATGGGCAACACAAAATCAAAAGGCGTTCAGTCAAAGGCCAATGAACAGCGCTTCACTTCGCAGCCCCTCCATTCACGGCCCTCAAACGGAATAGCTGGACCATCGCGATTGTCTCCGCTCAACTCGTCCTCGTCATCCGACAAAATACTGAACAACGCTCGCGATCGCGATGCAGATGCATGGTCATCACTTTATGATACAGTTGATGAAGGCCTAGGACACGAGTGGGGGCTTGACAGCCTGAATTTAGCTGCGGCCCTCGAGTTGCAGCAATGTTACGACATGGAAGATTTGCAACTTCGAGATCAGATGCAAACTCTGGCTGCCTCACTCCCACACAACTTTTCGTGCTTAATATGCATGGAAGAACAACCTGCGGACAACAGTGTGGATCTTGAATGTGATCACTCGATATGCAGAACCTGTATCCGAGGACATATTTCCTCCAAGATCGAAGAACATCGTTTTCCAGTCCTGTGTCCCGTTTGCATGACAGCAGAGAATAACCGTCAGCCTGCAGGTTAGTACATCCTGTGTAGCACCTATTATTAACTCACCCTCCTTAGCGATCTCGGGACTCCTCGTGCAGCAAATTGGTGTCGATGAGAGGCAATATGCGATTTGGGAAGAAATGGAACTAAGTCAGCTTTCAGTTCTTCTTCACTGCCGCAAGTGAGTGTGTCGCCTGTGCTACCTTCCAGCGCGTCAACCATGTTATTTTAGATGTCAGCGTTCGGTGCCGGTAGACAGACAGGAGCATGACGAATCTCGCATGCTGATTTGTCCTCTACCCGATTGTGATCATATTTGGTGCAAAGCATGCCAGCAATCTTTTATAATCGACGGTCCTCCCCATTCTTGTGACGGAACCTCGGAACTGGACGATTTAATGAAGCAGCAAGGGTGGAAGTATTGCCCGAGTATGTGCTCTTCCTGTCGGTTATTTGCTATTTACTTATGGTCATTTGGAGACTGCAAAACTCCAGTCCAGAGAGACGGGGGATGCAGCCATATGACCGTGCGTGATCTATTTCTTGACAAGCACACCGTCCTAACGTATATGCTGTCGTAGTGCATCTCCCCGGCCTGCAACACTCACTTTTGCTACACTTGTGGGGAAAATATTGTTCGCAGCGCCCTGACAAGTGACATTCAGACTGCGGTCGCTGCTCACTATCGTGTTTGTGAACTATTTGACTGTCCCGAGGAGTGAGGCACTCGGTGGAAGCGGACAGTAGTGTTGTAGGTTCAAGTGGGTCACAAGTCGGGCTGTGACATATTTGTCATAGAATTCTAGAAATGCAATTTGAGCCTGAGGCCTGAGGCCTAGGGAGTGTCCAACATCGACACAGAGTTCTATTGCTGTCTTTGGCATCTTGACCTATATACTGTAACTTATAATCTCGTTATCTCTCGTTACCTCAGCGGTTCTGTCCACGACGCTGAGACTTGTTCTTTAGTTTCACTCTCCACAGGGAGGCCTGAGGGATAGTCTTGGATTGGAAATATTCTTATGGCGGAGCTAAGCCAATTGACCAAGTATGACGATCCAGTGCATGATGGAGACATTAACATTGTGTTTGCACGACCGATAAATTTTAGTAACCGCCTACATACGATCAAGAACTCGGTACTACATTGAGCTGTTAACTATCCATTCCCTCGAGACGCCACCCCAACAACACAGTACGTCATTCGCCAACTCGAACCGTTGCCCCACTGTTTCATTTAGATGGGGGGAAATCCCCGAGGCTACGTAGGGTCTTTGTCATCAACGGGTTCGAGTTGGACCTGTAAATGCGAAGCGTGAGTACTTAGGCTTCTGGTATGTGGTGAGTGCATATTGGAGTAATCTGTGCGGTAGAGAAGGACACAGGCGAATTCTCCATCAGGGGTTTGAATACTGCGCGCGCACGAGTGGTTTGTCGAAGTGTGGCCCTCAGTCCAATTATCTAGTACGAGTACTGTCTGATGATGTCAGCAGGACAAAGCAACCCAGATAACATGTCAGTGTTCGCCCTGGTATCGATGTTAAAATAGTACTTCGGCGCAAACCTCCACTGCTTACTACCTTTGGTTGTACATATCTGCTGGTTTTGATGTTGATCAATCTGACGATCTTTCCCTTGAACTCCCGAGACGGATCACCCACATTTGCAATGTCCACTGTGGTAATTGTCAGCATGCGCCTTCTGAGTCAAGGAATTAGCATTAGTGCATATTCGGCTCTGGTAGCTCTTGAACTTCGCGTTGCGGCGAACGACGATAAGGAGATAGGGCCCGAGGACCGTGTTGTAGGCCGTGGCCTCCAAGTTGCAAGTCAAACACCTGGCTCAAGTCATAATGGATGTTGCAGATCTTGAAATGACGGTAAGCGGGACATATGAACCACAAGCCTGCCACTTACAGTAACGGTTGATTCTGACAAAGGCGACCGCCAAACAAGAAGATCCTATATGCTTTGAAGCAAGGAAAGGATGTGTTTGGGCGCAGATCTACTGTGGCATTTCTGGGGGGGAAGAAATTTTTGGTAGTGACACCGGACAAAAGAACTGATTTCGTTTGGTACGTGGGCTAAGAGAGATTTCGGTCGGGGGTCTAGAACAACAGAAATGAAAAGTAGTGGTCTCCATGGTCTGAGGGGAGGTCTACCGCAGAAATTCGAGAATCCGAATGATCAGATGAGCCTCGTGGAAATGCATCTCCTTCAAACTTGTTTTTGGATTGAAGGAAATCAAATACAAATTTGAAGGATACTGCGCGACTGTTGACAATATTAATGTTGAAACCTTGAAGTTTCCGATTTGTACGAAGTGATAGTCTTGTTCCTAACTTGACGCTTGAAATTGAATGGGTAACGAGGAACGGGAGTGGCGCTGAACATCCGGTGTGTTCCTGGTCATAGCGGAAGACGTAGAGCGCGTCGATCAACGTCAACATGCTTGGAGTCGTCAGGTGGTCATGGTACAAGTACTATGGCCAATGGAGTATCAACTTAACTTGAAGTTCGAACGCACTAAGGCAAATGAAACCCACGTGATCGCGATACCTCTGTGAGACACGCTCAAGACACGCTCAAGACACGTTCAGCATCAAGATCAACGATGAGCCCAAGTTCACCAAAAGCGGCCTCAGTTAGTACGCTCATATTTTCCGGTGGCGATGTTGGAAGCGGCTACTCATACGAAACTCAAATATGCGAAGGCGACCACCTGGCAGAACTCTCCAACTTGAACTACGATCAGGAGACAGGAGATGCATCTGACAAGGAGGCCGTCAATATATATGTCCAACTTTTTGAAGGTGTGTCGTGTATCAATGTCATATTATCAAGCATCTTAATGACGAGCAAACTCAGACATGCTCAAGACTTTGGTAGAGACTGAGGGACATTTATTCGACCTTTCAGAACTCGATTGCTTCCAGAGATACGACAGACTTTCGCGTATGTTTACTTTTCATACTTTATGAGCTCAACTCAGTGACAAATAGCAAGCGCAAAGTTTCTTACGACGAAGCTTCTCCTGCGAAAACCCAATGCATGGCACCGTCTAGACTCGCTCAAATATGAAGCTGAAATAGGCAGCAAAGAAGGGCTTATTCAAGCTATCGACGAGATATGCTTTGTACCAGGTCAAATAAAAGTAGACGCTATAGACGAAGGGGCCACCGACATGGGCGTAGAGAGGGAAATAATAGACCTCACGGATGATGTCTACTCACCACCTTACCTGCCTTCACACATTCCTCAACCTCAGGAAATACCTACACCGCACTTGCATCAACCCGCACCACCACCACCCTCCACTATCAAGACTGAGGAAGTCCCAATACCCCTAGGTGCAACGCTCTCTGCCGCAAATGCTGTTGCTGGTCCCTCTTCTATAAAACTTGAAGACCTTCCTATGGCTGACACCAAGCTTATGAACTATATTGAAACACTCTCAGAGCCCGTAGGCATCCTAGCAGAAGACGAGTCTCAAATGGATCTTCCTGCCCTCCTTGAGTGCCTCAGAGTCGACGAACTACGTTGCATCGCAAAGCAGATGCGTGTCAAAGCTAGTTCAAAAGTACGTCCTCGTAGTCCTTGTCACATCTAGTCCTGATCTTCTGAATCTCCGCAAATACAGCCCGAAATGATACATGCCCTTCTAAGAGGTTCCTGCACTCAGTCAACACTAGTATCATCATTCGCCTGTGCTACGACGACGTCCAAGATTCGATCGACATCCAAAATTTCTACAACTTTCACATCAACAGCCATTTTCCGACAAACTAACCTCCCTTTCGGTCGCGAGACAGCCCAGAAACGACTGCGCGATATTGTTCTCGGCACACTCGGCAAGTGCGTGCGTGTACATGAGAACTTTCACCGATTAGTGCGGCGGGCAAACATAATTTATTTCAGGCTGTGCGTCTCCTCTTCTCCCTCTGCACTTTCTTGTGCCTTTTCGTTTTATCCCTACACCACAATCTAACTCATAATGTAGGACTCAATCCTCCCAGAGTCTTCTTCTGCCCGCCCTGCTTTCGCGGTTTAAGAAGCGTTCCTACGCAAGCATAGCCTGCATACGTACGAAGGACATCTGGCCTACACGTGATGCTCTTCTCGCTTATGAACAAGCGCTTGAGCAAGAAGAAATTGTAGATGCTGTGTTCGCCGGGAACTTTGCAGCAGTGGGAGCCGAGAGGGAATTCAAGACACCAGCTGCAGATGAACTTCGATTCAAGACACCAGTCACGCCCACTGCTGCACCTGGAACACCGCAAACACTGACTTCTACGAAGATTGTGCAGACCCCTGTGTCAAATACCTTTACAACGCCTGCTTCAAATGGCAAGGGCAAGCCGCAATCTAGATCTGGTGTGTCTGTCAAGACTGAAAAATTAGATTCTGTGCGTGTGCGTGGGGCGCGACTAGTTAAGGAGATCTTCGAGGAGGTGTACCCGCACTGGCAAGCTCTGGTGAAGATGAAGAGTGAAGGTGGTCTTGAGGGGAAAGAGAGGGGGTATGGATTGGAGAGATTTGAGAGCGGTATGTATATTTCATCCACTACATGTACCTACTTGGTTAACATTTTTGTAGGGCACGTCCTAACCCGCCTCGTTTGTAAAGGCGCGCATGCGCTCGGTATCCTCGATGAATACGAATATGAACTCAGTGTTCTCGAGTCCCTGCTTGCGCAGAATCGGTGGCGTCGTGGACGACGTGGTAGGTGGCACGAGCGCCGGGCGCTGATCCTAGAGAGATATGTAGCCAGAAATGATGACGCGCTTTCGGCGTGTCTTGATGCTCTAGAAGACGATGATACGCATATTGGTGGGTTGGGATCTGGAAGCTAGCTGTTGCATCCTAACTGATCACTGGATAGTCTTTCGTCCCAAACTTGACCGTCGCTTGACAGCCCTTGAGAAAAAGCTCAAACTTGATCCTGCAGACCGACATACGAGTGAATGGAGCCTCCAACCCCCTGTGTTGGTCTCCTTTGAAGGAGTGCGTGTGCGCCACCGTGCAGCGAGTTTAAAACTCGATCGTTCTGGGAGGAAAATCAACGACACCGCCAAACAAAAAGTTTCTATCACACCAGCAGGAGACATCACTAAATTTTTGTCGCCAAAAAAACCTGGCATTACAAAAGTGGATGCGACGCCTGTCTCGATCAAAGCCGAAGTGAGCTCTCGGATTCTGGATGAGAAACCAAATATTGACCTGTTCCTAGACCAGGGAACGGAAAGAAGAGAAAGGAAAGTCCATCTGGGTCGGACGAGATAACCTAGAAGTGAATGTCGAGACACTCGCGCTACAATGGTACGAGGACCAGGGGTTCAAAGGGTATGTCTATCTCTCGCCTTTCTTGCCTTCCACCCTCACGATCACTCGATTCCGTAGCATACACTCAGAAACTAGAATTATCACTACCCTCTTTGGTATCCTCTTCTGGGATATCATCTTCCTCCCCATCCCCGGTGCCTTTGAGACCCCTTTCCAGACTGCACCGTTGGATATGGCGGAAGACTCATTTTATCATGCTCGACGAGATCCCATCGAAATAAGGCTCAAGGAACTCGAGGATGGACAAGGAGAGGAAATTGTGAACCGAGTGGAAGCAGAGCATAGAGCGCGCAAGACGTGGTGCGTAGGTGTAGATTGGGAGTTAGTGGAGGAAGGGGAGATCGTAGAGATAGTTCGTGTGAGTGCGAATTCCATTCTGAGCAGGCCGGTAACTGACGCAGCTGTAGTGTCTTGGCGGGACAGCGCTGTCTATGATATGCCACCTTCTTTGTGAAGACTATGCTGGGCGCCGCTCCGGCGGGCCAGATCTCTTTGTGTGGAATGCGGATACAGGAAAATGCAAGTTCATTGAGGTTAAGGGCCCAGGTGATACTCTTCAGGAAAATCAGAAGGTCATTGTCAGAGCTTCTTTGCACGTATCTAATCTAACTTTCATAAATGCTACAGCTCTGGATCGACGTCCTTCTCCGAGCTGGAGCAGCAGTAGAGTTGTGTTCAGTTTACGAGCAGGGTAAAGGGGATGAGCACAAGACAGGGAAGAAGGGGAAGTCGAAGGGAAGCACCAAGAAGCGGCGAGGCAAAGCCAAGGATACTATCGAATCCGACTCCGAAGAAGAGGAGGTGGAGCGCATGTGCGAATCTGAGGACGACGCTGATGCTCTGCCCGTTGTACCAATCCCCGCGCGCATGGACGACGTCCAAGACGAAGGAACTTCCTCTAGATATTCTACTCGTTCACGATCCTCCGCATACACTCCAACACCGAGTCGTATGCCTGCAGCTACTATGATCGAACCATCAACTCCCCCATGTTCGCCCAAGAAGCGCAAGTTCATCGCCGAAGTCGTTATTTCCACCCCTAGCCCCAGGAAGAAGATCAAGTTCTCGCAGAATAGCGACAGTCCCGAAGTTTGAAAGACCTATATATCATGATCCCTTGTTATCTTGTTTTTTTTGCACTATCTTTATTGTTTGATTTATATCCCAGTTTATAGTGTATTAACATTTCTGATATGTATTCATCAGATATGTCGTCATCGAGGTGTTATAGTAGATAGCCCGATATCATAGATAGTGGGAGAGGAATACAGTGAGTATTACCGGGAATAAGGGGGTGAGGTTCGGAACCGTTCAGAGGAATCAGAACGGTTCAAGAACCAATGGAGAACCAACGTTGTTGAACCCAGACCAAATGGACCGAGAACCATACCTCAATTCGGTCAGGTTCGAACCACGGTTCTGGACCGGACCGCGGCAGCACTACCGGTTCAACTTTAATGGCGTCCCGACTCGTTCTTTGTTTTTGACATTGACATTGACAAGTTGTCTATCAGGAAAACCCTCCTGTATCTTTATTTGTCACCAAATTTCCTTATTATGAAAGTACAGTTACATTTGTAGGAAGACAACGAGCAAGTTTCGGATTGGTTTCGGAGGTTAACTGGTTAGCGGGACTCAGAGAACGAGAGAAGAACGTGCAGATGTGATCACTCAAAAGAAATGGGTAAAACATCGATAGTGATGTAGAGGTGAGTGGCTTGGTTTTGGCAAGCGTCCTATTTCGAGCCAGATAATTTATCCAATTCCTCCCAAGAAATGCTATGCCCACCGCCACCACACTTGAAACCACTCTCAGTTTGGGTCCAAGCATATCCGTTAGGACATTTGCGATCCGCTGGAAGACGAGCGAGCGCTTGTTCGATAGTTGCCTGCATCTTTTCATCCGCGGCCCTGCCAACTTGTCTCTCTCCGCTTTTTCTTCGGCGGCTTTTCTTTCTGTGTCGGCTTGTTTGGCTTCATCTTCTGCCTTCTGTCGAGCCGTTGCATCTGCCGCTGATTGTGCCTCAGCTGCATGCTGCTTCGTCTCAGCTTCTTCTTTGGCCCGCACATCAGCCGCCAGCTTTGTCTCTGCTTCCTTCCTGGCTTCTTCCTCATCAGCCGCCTTTGCTTCCGCGACAGCTGCTCGTATCTTAGCTTCTTGACGTTTCTGAAGCAGACGCCTCCCTTCATGGTCATCTAGCCAAGTAGCAGAGACATCCATCAAAAGAGAGCGAAGCGTAGCCTCGGTAGGATACTCCGAGATGTGGACCTGCAAGTACAGACGGCTGCTCTGGACAATGCGGACATTAAGAGGAATATGTTGACGATCTACAAAGTGGTTCCACTGGTTCTCCAAGTCATTAGCTTTGATGCCTAGCACAGACGAAAGGCACACAGCGGTAGCACCCTCGCCAGTCTGCGATGTGTCGCTTATATCATCGCTATCGCTGATAATCGATTCTTCCGGCCCCTCCGATTCTATTTTGGCGAGTAGAATATTGGACCGAACGGTGCAAGGCAGGTGATCATTTGCTGTGCTATATTTGGCCGTATACGATAATGACGTGAGCGTTGGGTTGATCATATCGTCTGGGGTAGGGACATCCAATGCGAATGTCCAGTTCCCGCAATTATGGCTGATAAGCTCGGTAAAGCGCTGGTTTGAATATGCCGCATGGGTATGAACCAGAGTTGTGTCCTCTGGTGGAAAGGTGGCTGATGCCTGAATGATATCGGTAGATGGCGGGATGATTGGGAATGAGATCATGCAATGTAGGGTGATTGGGGACTTACGGAGTATTGAGCGAATGCTGGGAGATCTATGGTGGGTTCGCAATACGCTCCATCCGCACCCAAGGACTGACCAATCACAGTACTGAGGGCTGGGTGCGCACGCACAGATTGCTGGACGTGAGCGACAGGAGGCTGCCAGCTCACTTGTCCCTTCTGCACTAGCAACGGATCGTCCGCTAGCAGAGATTGATGAATAGCGGTCGATTGACTTGGGATAATATGGAAGGATGGTAGAGTTCATGCACATGAATGGAGGGGCCTGCACAACGTTCAGGCTGTCGAGGTGAGGTGGTGTATATCGATCGTGCGGCACTTGACTTGGGGCTTACAGGATATTTATGCGTTTAAATATGTGGCTTTCGCAATCTTCCGGTCAGGTCACTATTAGTCCTGCCATAGCGATCATCTAGACTTTAAGCCTTACTTATCCTATGGCGGGTAATCCAGAAACGCCTACCGCGGAAACTGCTTATATTCGAATCATATTTTCTCATAACCGTATATCCAATCAAGTACCGCCATGTGCATGCATCCCTACCTGTGACCTGTCAGAAAATCAGATCCAGAGGTGCAATGATAAGGGCTTCAAAGGGTGTCTGTTGGAACGATGTCACGCTCGATGCCACAGTGGGCACCTGATGATCCAAGCGATGAATGACCTGTCATTCTCAAAGCCCCGGGGTAGATGATTATCTCCGTTGTGACAGATCTTCTATCGAAGAAGTCGAACTTTGTGAGAGGCGCACGCTAGTCCTCCCCCCATATGGCACACCGGCAATGATTTGCAGGTCTTCCCGGGCACAGCACACGCGCAGAGTTTATCTGTAGATCTGTAAAAACCATTTGCAATTCTCCACATGACGAGTGCCGCGAAACTTCCCTGCCCGACGCCGACAGCGCTGTTATTTCAAACAATCAAGATTCCGTAAGTTGGCATCAGTTCCCCTTTTTCTGAAACAGACCCACTGGCATTCGGAACGTACATAGCGGAGCTTGAAGTCAACTATATGCGAGGTACCCGCAGTCTTTCTTATAGATGTCAGCGTAGACATCGTTAAAACACGTTCACACTACTATAGCAGATTCCTCGCACGCTACAACGTCTCTCATAGCATCATACCAGCTGATGCAGAGGCACTGGATGACTAACTCATTGCAGCCCCTGCGCGGGTCATATGACCATCTCTTCAGCGAGGACTTTCAAGACTTCGTTCCGGTGCTAGTGAGTTTCTTACTGGTTCATGTTAGTATGTGAAAACAAAATGCCCACTCAATAATAACATACGCATATGTCTGATTTATTTGTTGTCTGACGCTTGTCCCTGAAGCAATCTCGGAGATCCGAGGACTGTCAGACGATTAACAGGGGATGATAGACTCATGTCACGGTATCGGAAGCAAGTCTGGGCCGAGTGACACACCTAAATCAGGTCAAGATTGACACCTGCATTGGGCAGCGGTTCCCATTCTTCTGATGACCTTCCCGAAGATAAAGACAATGACAGCACTCTGATACAATCAGCTGGTTCATCATGCATCATGTGCATGCACAGGAATTCCTGAAATCATGTTCCCGGTAATACATAGCGTCTTCGGCTTCTGTGCCCCTGCCGTACCCGGCGTATCGTCGAGTTATTAATATAGTCATGTTTTCCAGAAACACTCGTCAGCTTGCAATACCAGATGCAGGTCTGGGATTCTTTTTACGATGTGTCAAAGAGCCCCTGCGGCCTGCAATCATCGTGTATGCGATAAGAACACTCCAGGCAGAACCGAGAACCGCGAATGCATATGGCTGAGTCAAAATATAACCAGGCTACTACCTACTACTACCCAGCCCCCAGAACTCAGATAATAAATCCTTGTACCGGTCAGGTGAGCCATGTTTCAATTTTTTCGGATGCATTGCCTTCTTTTGAGAGTTACTATAAAACCCCGTCTTTCACGTACATCATTTTAAGACTCCTTCGAGAATCATCACACATTAGTATTGAACATATGGCTTTGGCAGTATTATCCACACCTCCGCCTACATTTGCTCCGACCCCAATCATCTTTCCGCCCGAACAAATCAATGAGATATACACCTACGCGTCCTATTCCAAAGAAGCCACCACTGACCTTGTCGAGAACGGCAAAGGTCATTGGACGTTCTCGCTGGATGTTCCCATTCCAGACAAGATGGTCTATCCGACCCTCACTTATCTTGAATATACCGTTAAATACGGCATCATGATAACAAACAAGCAGGGCACATCTACAATGCGGACAAGAATAATGCTCACCAAGGTCCCTGGCTCTAGCTTAGACGCCAAACCCACATCCATTTCTAATGGGCATGCTCTCGGAATGAATGGCAATGGCAATGGCAACGGGGTAGGATTGGCTCCACATACGCTCCAAGTCCCGCCCACCTTGTGCCTTTCGTCCACGCCAGCCGTCAAGGAGAACTTTCGTACTAGTCAGTGGAACCACTACCTCGATCAACAACAACTCCTCCCTCATATCCGTATCATCGACAACAGCCGCCTGCACTTGGAGTTGCATGTCACTGAAAATCCCACCCCTCTTGTACTACGCTCCCTCGTCATAAACGTGTCCGCCACTTGGGCTGAAGATATGCAAGCAAAAATCTTGCATGACGAGATCGAAGTAGCTGACATGAAGACAGCGTCCGCGCAGAAGAAGATGGCAGAGGATAATCAAGCGAGGTTACAGGCCGAAAGCAAGTCTAATACGGCTATAATGGCGAAAGATTCAGCCGAAAAGAAAGAGGAGGCAGCTAAGCAGAAGTCACAAGACGATCAGCTGGCAAAGAAGCATGCGGATGATGAGGCAAACGAACATAGGGATGCAAAGAAACGTGCGGAATCCGGACTTTAGACCAGATTGTTTGGAATAAGATACAATGTAACATACCTGCGTGCTGCTCGAGACTTGTCATAATGTAGCAGTCACTGATCAGTAAATTGATGCATCGATGAGATATTAATTTTTCGAGATGCAACTGACATCCAACCGGTGAAAGCGCCAACGTGTCTATGTTTCTGTCCTCGCATGCCCGTGGTTAAATTGTCCAACGAAGTGTCCTATCTCGCAGTTCCACCTGCCCACTACGCCATCAAATAGGGTGTGCATGTTGTTGCAAGAAGACGATATCTGCAAATTAACGGTGTTCCCAATCCACTCATATTCGGGCGTAGCTATTTTGAAGCGGTCCTGCCGCGGTCGTGACGCGCATGTGACGTGGCGTGATACGGAGGCTGCGAAAATGTTGGAGAACTTGTCGTGGTGTGAGTAGTGCTTGACCCAGCCTGACTGAAGCTTGACATGGCATGTTTCGGGCTTGACGTGGTAGTACAGAGTACCGAGGCTGTATCCGACTTGACATCATAGCGAGACAATGATTCACACTGCTGCCTGAAAACAAACGTTGGATCAATGATTAGAGGCAATACAATACAAACACACTAGCCTAGATGTACACAACATTCCCAAGTAGTACGAACACGGAGGACAAGCACTGTAAATTTGGTGCGAGGTGAATGCAGCACTCCAGGGACTGCACGCAGATGGACATTCAGATGTTGGCCATTAGCGAGGATTCAAAGTGTTTGGAATTCATTTCGAGCGACATGTGAAGTTGGTGTTTGAACATAATCTGTACCCTAGGATTTGTGACGGGGCCGCGTCACATAAGCCGCGTCACAGGCGCGTCACGACCGCCGCAGGACCGCGTCAATTTCACCTGGCCCCTCATATTCGTGCTTCAGAGTTACTTGGTTGCGCTGTGGTAGGGAGCTTCTGCAATATTCGACGTCTCAAGGGATTCGGCCGCACTGGCAATTACGGTAAGCGTGTGTAATATGTATGTTTTTCTTCGGAACGCATTAAACAATCACGAATCGTCCCTACTCTGACATGAATTCAAGCTACACCACTGCTCCAGATGTCCTGGAATGTCGTATTGCCTGCATATGTCCACCTCTTCAGGATCATATCGGCCATCCCTCATGTGATCATGAAACTGATGGTTCAGTTCAGTGTTCGCTTGAAAGTTGTTATCGTTATGGTTTGAAAAGCGTCTTTTCTTCGATAGAAGCCACTGCAAATGAAGTTGGGAATTGTTATGGACGAGCTCGAGCCTCCGTGTCCTTGTGAATAATGAGTGTGTTCTTAAATCTTGCTTATCCTGACCAATCGCATTCGTCTACCTGCGCATATATGCTGATTCATCGTCTCCTAGTTTTCTCTGACCCTGTTGAACAGCTTGGGTGGCATGCGTTTCACCACAAATGTCATAGGACGTTGATTCTAGCATGGAGCCTTCTTCTAATTTGCCATTTTCCATCGCGACGCTGAACCAATCGGGAGCTTCGGACACACTGTCCAGCCTACCCTCGTGTTACACCCATTTTACTGATACCAGACGCCTGCAAGGACAATTCACAGGACGACTTTCTTATTGGCTCCGTCTATCTATAACACGTTGCTAAAGCTCAATGATCCCTTACAGCGAGATGTCAATTGGATCATGGTGATTACATGATGATCCTAGAAGGAGTCTCGAAGTCGCTTGAGAAGTTGAATGATGCGTAGGCGGCGCTCTTTCAAAATAGTAAAACGGGGTTATAGGGTAACTCTCAAGGCAAGTACAAACATCCGAAATTCTGAACCATAACTCACCTGATCAATAGATGGGCGCAATGATGACCCTTGTTCAGGGGCTGCAACCTGGAATGCAGCCTAAATATATTTTGACACCGCCATGTACGTGGTTCTACTTGGTGTTTTCCCATCTGGGACATGATTGCTGCGGGACTTGTTTCTGACTTTCTCTCTGGGAACAAAGCAGTCGGACATGATTTTTCGGACAGGACGGCCCCTGAGCTTTTGGGTCATGGTAATTCCCAACTTGTACACCGAGATGTATTCGAAATTTTATTGATTGTTCGTAGGAAAAAATACTAGGTTGTCGTGCTTCTGCCGACCCCTTGACCTACTGCTGGCAAATGTCACTGGTAGAACTATTTCATTCTACCAACAATACTACGTGACTTGACACACTGATATCGATAAGATGAGTCATGTTGCTGCTAAATACATCATATGGCGCTGTAAACTGTCCGCAGCTGACGAAGGTTTCGGGAAACTCGGAACATTATTACATGACTTGATGACACTCAGTTACCGCTACAGAAGCGACTCGGAGATGGTGGTAATCCGGTTTACTCACAAAGATAAAGATTCAGCGCTCGGCATTTATATAAGGTGTTCCGAAACAATGTGATTTGGAACTTCGGAAGTTCAGATATGGTAAGGCAATGCTGAAGCGAAACTCACTAGCTTTAATTAACAGGGCGAAATGACATTTCAGGGATCATGATCCAGATCTATGCCAATCAGCTAGTTATCAAGGCGTCTTCGTTAAATGATTACAGCTTTGTGCAAAAACATTGATAACAGCGTGAAACACTGTGCTTACCACTATATTATCCCGAAAAATTACAAACTCGCAGCTTTCAAGCTCCAAGAACAGAACTATGTTGCTGGGGTGTCTTCGTTTATTTGCAGGCTGTTTTGCAGCTGGTGAAGGCTCTGCTTCGTTGTTTGGGCTTGTACGCATCTATCAGAATAGTCGGAGTTGTGTCATGTTCGGTTTCAATCAAAGCAGCATCAGAAAGTTCATTAGGGAAACTTGGAATATTACATGACTTGATGACTCGGACAGCTCGGTTACCGGCAAGATAATGATAACGGGGGCACGTGCACAGAAGCAAGTATGGTTTGCCCACGAAGATGAAGATTCGGCGCTGTAGCGTTCAACTTGGTTTGTACAAGGCGCTCCGAGAATATTTGGAGACTAGTGATAACCTTAAAGCATCCGAAGTCGACCCAGGGGCCGTGGGAAGAATCGGAATCGCCCACTTCTAACATATAGGACGGAACGTTTGATCCCGCGGAAGCAAATCAAGTTCGCATGACACCAGCGGACAAAACAATCAAGGGTTTCGAAGTTTCGTTTCGCTTTCAAACACAAGTAGTGCATATAGTAAATATGTAGAGCTACTTGTGCAGGCACGGGTGAAAAGGTAGGGCAACTACATAACTCAACACAATGCCAAGAATATCCGGCCACTCTGATATTGGGGAGCCCTGACTGGCGGATTGCCATCCTGGGGGCTATGCAAGTCGAGTTTATTATTGGAAAGATGAGTTTAGATGAGACAACTCACTCATAATACTGAAGTTGACTATGGTCATCAGACAATAAGAAATTATAAACATGTCCTGTCACGGGGTTCCCTGTATTATCGAGATATTCTTCAAACATTATGCCACAGAATATGGCTATACCCTGGATAATGAGAACTGGATCAATCATGTGTGCAAGATGATATGAGCTACTTGCGTCAATGCCGATTTTGTCAGTGAACCAGGCAGCCACGGCTGCTTTGAATTCTGGTTGGTCAAAGTGAAATGGTCAGCTACCTGGTGGTTTGCATTTGAACAAAACAAACCGAAGGCAAAATCATCGCAGTCAAATAGCTCATTGCGAAAGTTGGTTTTTTCGATGCCAGCGGCCAAGCGAATCTCCTCGAAAATCCCTCGCGAGGGGATGAGATATCTGTTTCCGACGGAGTTTGTCAGCGCGTTTGATTTTGCAGAGAGTTGCTTACAGTCCTGTTGTAGTTGTATACCCCTTGAGCCTCTGAAGATCAAGCGTAGGATTCGCGGGACCCCTCAATACGTTCAAAATTCTGTCGATTTCAGCCCCAGAGCAGCTCAGTGGCTTGCCAAGGTCCCAACGTTCGTTGCGATTCTGCCCAAGAATGGTGTAGTAGCTGTATATCAGGACAGATTAGAACAATCAATCGGAGCTACATGAACTCACTGATTCGGGTTTTGACCTCCAATGGATTCTGCGCAAAGAATTATCATTTCTCGTAAAAATATATGACAAAGTCATTGAGTCGGACGTACTTTTCCATTCAAAATTCGTGATACTGTGACATCATGGACAGAATGTGATATAAACATTGCATGATGCGAATACTGAATGAACAACCAACCGATAGTACCCTAAGGGATGCGATGTTATTGTCCAGTAATCGGTTGTGGTGTGCGTAGGGTCGTCAATGACAACGCTACTCCCATTGCGAGAGGTCAGATACTTTCCGCTACTAAGGTTACGGATAGTATACACAATGCCAAGGTTGGATGATGACGGATCGACGAGCCAGAGCTGCGGGAACGCACGGCGACTATCCGATGATCCACTCCAAGGCTGCTTTACATGAAGTGTTGCAAACTCTAGTGGACAGATGCGATAGTGAATGAAAGCTTGGGCGCCCGTCTAATGAAGATACTCACTAGTTTGGGGGACTTCAGGGAAGCCCACATACGCGTCAATACATCAGTCCAATGTTAGGTGGAGTGGGATGCTCACTGCCTGGGGAAAGGACTCCAGGAATATCCTTGTTCTGAATATAATCTGTGGTGATGTCCAGGCTAATAAGTAAATGTGAGGAAAAGGGCGATGAGCCTACAAATGCCACGTGTAAACGACATGCTGTGGATGGATGCACTGGCAGTGAGGAGGTGTGGATGTCACGGTCGTCTTTCGAAGTTGGGACAGAGGAGGTTATATATATAGAGAATCAGAATGTACTAGTTATGTCTTCAATGCACTAGCTATAGCTAGTTTAACCTCCGAAAGCTTATATAGTGAAACAAACATACGTGATTTCTGCTATCCATGTGTCCAGGTACGCACGTACGGTGGTCAATGATCGATGATCGAGATCACGCGCACGGAGGCTAGCTGTGTGTGATAACTGACGTGGACATGACATTATGTAAGTTACGCCGAGGCCCCACGCAGATCCAATGCAGATCTACTATCTTGATCACAAACCCCGATCTTGAGTCCGAGAGCCCCTTAATCTAGTATCATGGTATTGGGAAGAGCATCGTGTCACGCGGTCATCCGACGTTGTCTGAGTTTCCATTCATATGTTGGCTAATCTAGCCTATATAATCTTGTATGTCTCATCTTTGAAAGATAATATCCACACCTCCTCCAGCATGCAGTCGTCACTATTGAGCAGTGGCCCGGGGGTTTGTATGTATATTGCCCTTTTATGACCCTTAATACCCTTACTTATGGGCATCATCGCACAGATTCTATCGTGAGTATGGACAATCCTGGTGTCCTTTACAGTTACTGGCAAGACCGGTCCAACAGTGAGCATCTTCTGTCTAGGGCAGTCGTCGAAATTGCCGTTAATCATCACCCCTGTCTACAAGACTCGGCAATGCTGGGCACATTGATCCCATGGAATAACACCACCACACTAGCGAACAGCGAGGCTGCATTCGTGCAGCTCTGGCTTCTCGAAACGCCCAATCCCACCACTCCTGGTGTCATAGTATATACCATGCGGAACCTCAGTAGTGGAAAGTATTTGAGCTCGGCCAGAGGCAGCAGCGTTATAAGCCGACAAACCTGCTTCTAACACATCCGACCATTGGACAATTACACCACATCCCTCGGGGTTCTACCGGTCGGTATATTCATTCAACATCCCAATCATGCATTATTTATATCACATTCTTTTCATGCCTGCTACAGTATCACAAATAAGCGGTTTGGAAGAAGTACGTCTGATTCAATGACTTTGCCATGGATTTTTATGGGAAATAACTATCCTTCGCGCAGACTCATCCATCGGATATACAGGCAATATGTAAGTTCATGTGACTCTGGTCGATTATTTTTAATCCGCCCTGGTATACAGGATCAACATCATCCTGGGGAGCGGCTCCAATGAACGCTGGGACTTCAAGAAAGTCAGCATCTCTAGACCGCGATATCGAAACAATGCTGAATGGATACACCGCGTGGCCGATGAAGTCGCAAATGTATATACAGGATCAAGAGTAAGCAGCTATGTGCACGACCAAACGTCATACGTTTCAAGTGATCGACGACCTATACTTTCTGAAACAGGTATCTCGTCCTATCGCAAGGCATGTTAAGAGAAATTTGGAAGTACATGACGAAGCACAATTATCGTCAGGAGATATATGACGAAAATGATCTTGCTATAGGTTCATTGTTCTGTTCCAATACTCATTGACTACCAGGCAGCTGATTGTTGACTATGATCAGCATTCAAATCGGCCGTGGCCAAGTGGGGGGTTCGGTCCGTCCTCAAGGATGGGAGCGACTCCAACAAGTGAGTGACCCTCTGCAGAATACGGGAACGATCTAACCCTGATTCTTCAGAATATAGCCTTTTTTTGTGCCTTCATGACCGCAGGTCCCAATCCCAGCCCTCGCACATTAAACAGCTATATTATGACTCTGTCTTCAGACCATAAGCAGCTCCTGTTTATGAAGTGAGTCTCTCGTTTGCATACTACGTCTTGAGACCTGTGGTAACACAAACTCGGCTCAATTCAGCCCTAAGAATGGTGGTTTCGAGGTTCGTTATTTGACCGTCGTTCCGTCTGCTGTTGATTGACAGAGGGTTCACCTGTTCAGAAACCCGCTGGCATAAACCAAAATCGGCAGTTCACCGGAATTGCTTGAATTATTTTGTACCATGAATTTTGACGCGGATCCCCACCTTTTATTGAGGAAAGAGATGTAAATCAGACATTTGCGTCAATATATATTGAACTCCACCATAGGCAGTACTTCTCACTGCCTATAAAGGGTCTAATATGCCACCGTGGAGGTAATAACCGATGACTATGTTTATGCAATATTGACGATACCCCTGCGGCCCAGTGGAGTGAGGATAATGCTCACTGGAGTGGTTATCATCACCCGAGACTTCAACAGCAATACCTCCCTGACGATTTCTGAGACTGTGAGTGTGCCGATCCTTAATGGAAACCCGCTCAGAAAGTGCCTAAATCTGGTTGGCGCCAGGCCAGCTGCTCCAAAGCTGAATTTTCGTGTGGTTTGCCGAATTTCCGTAGCTGAGGTCTAGGCTAAAATTAGTGCCATGGACAAATATCCTGTCGAACAAAAAAATTCAGGACCTAGACGTGCATACCTAATGCCTTTAGCGCTTTCGACGTCGGAGTCGTTGACATCCCACTTGAAGGGGTTCGAAACAACAACGATCGCGGTACCATTATTGGGGCTGCCTTCAATCCCTAAGATATTTTCCAGAGCGGGACGACTTTATAAATCATCCGTTCTGGTCGCCATCCTGCTGGAAGATCCACTAAGAACCGAGAAGTTAGTCAGCACGACCTGTTCGTAGTGGGATGACAAGTTTTTTTTTTTTTTTTTTGTTTTGAATCCTTGTTTTTTGTCCTTTGGGGCGAAGCCCTATGGTAGACATTACATGCGGTGTTTTTACTCTAAATGATATATATGCGTGCCCTGGAATAATGAGTCTTGTTCAATGGTCCTGGCCGAGGCGCGGACGTTGACACCAGCTTAAGGTGAAAGAATAGTTGTTACAGAGGGTGTAGTGGATGGCTGGTGCGTCTAGCTGTTTCTGTCGTTCTTGTCTTTTGGCGGTGATACGTCTCCGAAGACTGGCTCAAATCTTCTTGTCTTGGCTATGAATTTGAACAGTGACTTTAGACATTCGGCTTCGTTGAGAATGTGCTTCACGTGGTGCGCTCGTGTTCCTAGTTCTTGTCTGAGGATGTTGCGATGTCTGGTGTATGCTGGACAGGTGAGGAGGAAGTGGTGGACCGATTCGTTTCCTTCATTGCATTGTTGACATATTGCTGTTTCTGACTTCGCTATACGGTGCAGGTGTTTGTTGAGAGGAGCATGTCCTGTTCTAAGCTGGAAGAGAAGCGAGCTGTGGCGACGCGGGAATTGGTCGATGAGTCCTGCAAAGTGTTTCGACGGGGCGGAGGGGTCTATGGTCTGTAAGGCGGCGAAACGAGGAGAGAGGTGCATGACTTTCGTTGCTTCGTTCTTGATGCGCTCCCGAAACTGTTGCAGTGTGGACGATTTGCTGATAGGTAGCGTGATGGGTGTCTTCGCTGTCGTTCTTAGGGACTTTGGAAGGAGTCTTCCTTCCGAGGTGTCTCTCCTTGCCGCCCTTTTCGCCCTCTCGTCTGCCTTCTCGTTCCCCGGGATCCCCATGTGGCCTGGCGTCCATCTCATCACTAATTTGTTGCTGTTGTTGTCTGGGAGGATTGAGCGGAGGCTGTCATGGAAGGAGTCCATTAGGTGATGTCCGGGTTGCGAATTGAATGCCTTCGTTGCGCGTATTGCCGCCTGATTATCCACTCCCAGTGCCATCGATTCTCCCCCTCCCGCTCTTCTGATTAGCTCCAACGCTAGGATCATCCCCACCAACTCCCCCTCATATACCGTATGCTCGCTGTCCTTCCCCAGGTAGAATCTAAGTTCGTCCTTCACCTCTCCTTCTCTCATGAGAATGGCCGCTGCCCCTACTCCTCCATCTATGGCCGATCCGTCTGAGTATACCCGGATCTCTTCCCTCGCCAAATTATCTTCGTCGGCTGCCTCCTCCTTCTTCCTCGCTATCTGTATTTCGACGTCTGGCTCCCACTTCGGGTTGTGACGGATTGGGTGGATCTTTTCCATTTGAGCTGGGTTTATCTTGAATTCGTACATTAGCTTGTGGAGTGGGGAGGGATGACGCTTTGGTTTGGCAAAGCCGCGCGCGTTTCCGTAGTTGTAGACCATCTTGATGTCTCGTGCTAGCGGATGGGTGTCTGGGAGTGTGGTCATTCTGAGGGTCGATTTGAGGCATATCTTGCGTAGCGCCTGTTGGAAAGGAAGTATGTTAGCGTGTGCGTCTAGGATGTCTGTAGCTGTGGATCTCATTCCGCCTGTTATCATCAGGGTTGCCATTCTTTGCACCCTTGCCATCTTCGATGCGAAACCTCGTGCCCCTCGTCCGTTTAGCTTCGTTCCTTTGCCCTTCGCTACCAATCGTGCGCACCAGACATCAGCTGCGTATAACATTTTAGGAATGACTACTCCCTCGTATAATCTCTTCATTAGCCGGCTTTTGATACCCTTCGCGGGGGGATGACAAGTAAACGCATTACCGCCTGGTTGGAACTATTGTGGGGGTGGAAACCAATAACTAAGTTAAGGCAATATTAACGATGACTTAGTAGGATACTCCTAAAGCAAGGATGATATGTTTACTGGAGTAGTTATTATTACCCGAGAGGTCAACGGCAGTGCCTCCCTTACAGTTTTTCAGGTTGTATGTGTGTCGGTTCTCGATGCGAGCCATTGTAGTGCGTGCTAAGAATGCTGTCAGCTTCGAGATCAACATTTGCACTTATACCAAGTACCTGCCTACTAGTAGGGAATATGTCAAACTTAGACATGCATGTCGGCCTATGATATTTCTGAGTTCCCGTACCAGGTGGTTATCACACAGACCTTCCAGAACCCTACTCACTCAAAATTCTCATTACAATCACACCAAAAGGACCCTAAATGATGCCCGGCGCCCACAGGAACAAAAAGCTAGTCTCCCCGAGGTTATGATGGTACCACAGCTAAACCATTATTCGTTGCGTCCATGTGGTTAAGCGGTACAAAAACAATGTCAAAGGAGATCTCGGGTCGACTGATGTAGCAGAGAAATCGTATTAGTCATAACATCGAAGCACAGTAAAAGTAACCACGGCGCCTTACTAGTACTACAGAACAGTGTTGTTACTAACCCGTTAAATCAGTTATAACTTAACCCGGTTATAACCGGTTAAGAGGTTAGTTAAATGGATCTGTGATTTTGGGAGGGTTAGTAGGGTTAATGTACTAGGAGTTAATTGGGTTAATTGGGGGTCACCAAACTTTAATCGTTATCATCAATCTCTCCGATTCTCTCTGTGCCAGCGTCCTGGGACTGTATTACCTCTCCAAGCCGCTCCGATGGGTAGGGAGAAGTCCTGGCTGTGGGATCATTTTCATCAGGGGACTGCGAAGGTTGACAAAGTGCACTGGCAAGCACGCTGTAAATATTGTGTCAATGTGAAGGCTAAAGATCTCGCAAATGCTGATCAACAGGCTGTCAGAACTTTCACAATTTTGACGCAGGAAGGTGAGTTTTGTCAATTGATGCCATGTAACATAAATGATTAATGTATACCGTATAACGGACTCAAACAGCATGCGATAATGTCCCTTATATTGCCGGAAAGGTCGAAATCATGGCAAAAGGAATACATATCGGGGTTAGGACAAGTAGTTGAGGTTGAGGATGACATCTCAGGCATTTCGGATTTGGAAAGTAGCAGGCAGTGACAAATTCGTTGCTTCTTCAGTCAGAAGAGAATGTTTCGCATCCGCGACATGTTCAATTGGTCTGTTGAGGTTGGATGGGACGAGTTTTGGTTCCAGGGTGTGAAAAACATGGAGAGTGAGGCTTTATTCTACGAGCTAATGTCACGCCTGCCCGAGGATGAAAAAAGTACTAGTAGGAATGTCCCAGGGGAGTCACCAGGCATGGGAAATAGTCCATCGAGTTCAATCGTTATTGACGACTCAGAGTAGCTAGCACTTTGAAGTAATTAACTGTTTTTAACCCCATTAACCCCAGTTATTTCGCGGTTAATTCAAATCAAGACGCACCAGTTATAACCTATTCAGTTATAACCCGGGTTAATAACAACACTGCTACAGAACATTCCTGAAAGAAGCGCTGAAAATGCCGCTAACCTGTATGTGAGACACCACGTGTATACGGCAAGGCCGACGTATGGATTAAGTATCCTTGCAACCTAACGATTACTCACCAAAGCGCAGGCAAGTGACTACTACTTCCCCGATGCTCCTGTTGACCGAGACACCGAACAAGACCCAATGACGGTCACCACGGGTAAAGGATTGTCCAAAGTGCCAACTCGAAAGGAACCACCTTATGTCGAAATGACGCTCAAGGGTCATGAAGATGATGTTCGCGACGTAGCTTTTATCGCCGGGACTCGTCTTCTCGTCACTGGCTCCCGGGACAAGAGTCTTCGGGTGTGGGATCTGGATACGGGAAAACAAGTAGGAGAGCCCTTGTCGGGTCACGATGCCAAAGTCTGGACGGTCGCAGCGTCCCCCGATGGGCGTTGGACTGTGAGTGGAGGAGGGGGTGGAAGCATCGTGGTCTGGGAAGTTGCAACAAATAAGAGAGGGCTCAAAAGAGTGCCTATCTCGTTCAAAGGCCATGGGAATGAGGTTCGGGATGTTGTATTTGCGCCAGCCAGTGAAACATTTGCAAGTGCATCGTGGGACAGAACGGTATGCGTGTGGAAGAGGGAGACAGGAAAAATAGTCCTCAGGACCACTCCGAGTGGGCGACGCTGCACACTCGGTGTCGTACTCCCCGGATGGGACAAAACTTGCAGCAGGAACCGACAAACACATCATCATTTGGAATACAGAAACCGGAGAAGAGTTGCTGAAAATAGAACAGCGGGCATACAAAGTCGCATTCACTCCGGATGGTCTCCGTCTCATCAGTGGGAACGACAACGACATCCGGATCTCAGATGCTACCACTGGAGACATCATCCAACAGTTCGATGCGCACACTACCGATCCCTTTTACTCACTATCCATTACTCCCAATGGCACCAAATTCGCAACCACTTCATGGGACAAGACGACGCGGTTCTTTGACCTGAACGCATTCGAACCCATCGGCGAGCCACTCGAGCACCTTGATACCGTCTGGGGTGTAGCCTTTTCCGAGGACAGCCAGCTCATCGCCACAGGCCGTAAGGACAAGGTCGTTCGTACATGGACAGTTCCTCTGAGCGAGTCAGAGAAGGAGTCCCAACAGGTGAGTAAATTCGCTTCTCGTGTCATGCTTCGTATTGACCCGTCATGTAGTCCACACAGAAAATTCTTAAAGTACGCTTTCATGTCCGTCGATTTGTACGATCCCTAACTTCACTCCTGCAGAAAACCATCCCAGGTCCACAGCCTCGCCCAAGATGGGCTCCAATACAAACCAGTAGGTTCTTCGATGATGTAAGTCCATATGATACGGTGAATTCGATACTTGTCTCACCATCCTTTGATAGTTTGCTAGACGCAACAACCGTGCTGCTACAACCACTCGCCACGCAGAAGGGTCCGGAATCAAAAATATGATGAATCGTCTCTTTTCTCGCTCCTCCGCTCCCGAGGGCCATGCGCCTCGCACACACAAGATTCCCCTTGTGGACGTCTTCGCCACACGAGGCAAATATGTAAGTTTCCTGACCTTTCGACCTCCATCTGTGATCGTGACACTTCCCCGCAGCGCACCGCTAATGCCCAGAGTGGAAAACGACATCTGGTGAGGCCGCTACATCCTCCTCGTCGGCAAGCCCACACTGGTGCCTCAAGCAGCAGCACGCTACCAGCAGGGACATCCAATGTGATCAGTGGAACCACATCAAGACACTTGCAGACAGGGAGTACCGACGCTCCCGCCGTAACTAACAGACCCCCTTCTCCGCTGGACGTTGAACATGTTCCGCACACTAGCTGCTTTGCAGTTCTCGCAAGGTGCTTCCCGTGTCTATCACGCACTCGACGAACCCGTACATCCGCTTCAGGTTCCTCCTAGGCTTCCTATCCATTCCCAACCTTTTCATTGGTGCAATATTACTTCAAGATATTTATGACATTCGATGATGCTCCCGGTAGACGACTACAACCATACGCACCGTTCACTCGTTCAGCCGAAAAGATACCAGTCGTAACTGTTTTTTTTTTTTTCATTTGCACGGATCAAATGTACCAGTGGAGTATATAATATTTGATAACTTTGCATAGCATCCCATCACTTACATGGCCAACCTAGTGTATTCACGAGGCATCTATAGACTGCCGCATACAAGAAACATAGGGCATTGTATATCCTGATTTCAACGTCCCCAACGTAACCATAAAGTACTTAAAAGTCAAACACCGCGTGCTCGGAGTAGCAGCGCGCAGACCACTACGTAGACATACGGATGTACCGCAACATTCGCGCACGCGACAAGGAGACTATCGCATAACAATCACCAGCTTGCTCTGAAGAGAAGGGATAATCTGAAGACACCGACAGGCAACCAAAATGCGAAAGAAGCGCAGGGGAGCCAGCCTAAGCTGACCGTGGTGTCACGAGCGACGAATCCATCAGTGAATTCATGAGTCCTTTACTCACGCCATCTGGAATGCATCAGCCTGAGGGTGCACGTGCATTACTGATGCATCAGAAATGCATGACTATTGATGCATTACTCCAACTAAGAATCCACTGCAGCGCTTGAAGCTTGATGCCATCACTGCATTCCTACAACTGCACCCAATTCTTGCATCAAAATGACACTAGGGCCTGCCTAACTCTCCCCCGCTTCAAATTCCCATATAGTAGAGTGTTTGTACACACCTCGGAAGACTTCTTCCCAACCTCCTGGCTGCGTGGGGCATTAGCCGCTGTCAGACATTGTTCCAATGATATTCTGTTATGGTTTGTTATTTCTGAGTATCGAGCAACACCGGACCCAGGCGCGCTAAGTTGTGTCAATCGGATTTACGCATGCTGAGTTTACCTTAAGCGTCACTGACAGCTGATGGGTTTGACAGCTGGGATCGCCTGTGATTGATTAATTGTTCTCATGCATCGTTGGCCAGGTCGATTTAGCTCCGACATTGTGCATCGGCTACAGCAGATTTCGAAAGCTTCAGATTCGGAAGAGCGTGGCAGCCTGTCCTGGTCCTGGAAGAAGCATGTCGGAAGCCCGAGCGGTCATTCATGTCATGACAATCACGTATTTCAAAGACGAGGCGGAGAAAGACAAGCGTGCGACTAGAGACAAGGCCATCGGTGTGAGCGAATATAAGTCAACTGATTTAGCCTATGTTGCAGCTACATACGCTCAAAAACTGCTCTGCGAACAGGCCAGTGTTGTTGTTTTTACAAAAAAAAAGATTTATTAGTCTCGAGTCGGGGCGTACCGGTACCGTACTGGACCAACTAGACTATGCAAGTAAGCCCCCATTCACTGGCAAGTCATAATGCATAAGCGATAGCGCTACAGTGACCGTAGAAATAACTACCGGGATTCCTGTCGTTTTCATTCCCGACGAAACTGTCCCATTGGTTTGGCCTTCACTGTGGTGATGGGGAATTCGACTTGTTTTATTTATATCTCGCTCGTAGATATCTGGAGTCGGGACCTTCTGTCAAGGTTTTGAGTTCGCGAAAGTTGCCCAGACTCGTGACCCTTCCAAACTCGGGTTCACCCATGAGGCCTGAGGCCCGAATACCCCAGGGTTCGTCGTGGTGGCCGTACGTCTTGCAACAGAGTTGTTTTGCATAGTATACGAAGTGGTGATATGACCAAGAATCTGAGTGTGAGGAAAGAGGTGTGAATCAGACAGTTGCGTCAACTTGAATAGGCAGCACTTCTCGGTGCCTATATAAAGGGTCTAATATAGGAAACTATTAGTGAGTGACTTCCCGTAAGGATTTACAGACAAAAGACGTCTGTATAAGTTTCGACAACTTGACATCGGCTAATTACGCGTACGAACAATATCTGTAAAGCGCAAGACATGGAACGCTGGGCGCTGCTCCGACGGACCAGATCTCTTGGTGTGGAATGCGGATACAGGAAAATGCAAGTTCGTCGAGGTTAAGGGGACAGTCCCGAAGTTTGAAAGACCCATATGTTATGATCCCTTGTTATCTTAGTTTTTTTGCCCTAACTTTATTATTTCATTTATATCCCAGTTGATAGTGTATTAACAATTCTGATATGTATTCGTCAGTGCGTCGTCATCGAGGTGTTATAGTAGATAGCCCGTTATCATAAATAGTGGAAGGAATACAGTGAGTATGACCATACACGTGAAGTGGGAATAAGAGGGGCGATGAGTAGCACAATGCGATGAATGGTTGATAAAATGTAAGAAAGCAAATCATGGCATGCAAATCAAAAGGTCTCATCAATCATCCTTCTTGAGAGTAGGCGACTTTTTCCGGCGCAGAGAGGTGAACAAGCGTAGACTGCGCTTCCGAGTCGACGGGTTCTGCTCTAGTGCAGGCAGGTTGCGGCTACTCTGTCTTCGCTCTGACAAATTGGTCTGCATGCGTCGCATTGCAACGCCACCTTCTTCTGTCGCAAAGTCAAATCCGCGGTGCACGGAGCGAATACCAGTGGACATGTCAGTTCGGCTAGCACAGCGCGGATCTTGTGTTCTCCGTAAATCCAATGATAAATTGTCGACGCTGGAACAAGCAATTGACGTCCGTGACGCGCGTGAGGACGGACGCAATCTTGAAGACGCATACGGTTTAGAGCGCATCGATTCACTTCGAAGTGTTGTCATGTCAAGATCAGGCTGTGTCTTCCGGATGTAGCGTAGTATCTCCAGGTCCCCAGGCGCGTAGCCCAATTGCCATGCGCGATAGAGATATCGTGGAAGGAGAGCAATGGCGATGACAAGGGGTTGACTCAACCAGAAATAAGCCGACGTGAACAGGTAGTGATTGTTGCCATAAACGTTGGTCACTGTCAATCCTGGGCTGATTGCATTGTAGACAACCTGTGGAGACGTCAGTCTCATAGATGACAGGAAGAGTGATAGGAACTCACCGTGAATAACCAGAGAATAATGATACCGATAAAGACAGCAAAGAAGACCCAGGCAGTCCAGACATTCGTGTTTAGGCCATTGAACAAGCTAACAGCTACAACGGTGGCAAAAACCATAGTCTACGGAGGATTATCATCAATAACAACATATTGGTCAGATGAATGAAAGCTTACAGTCGAGTACTCATACAATCCGACGCTGTATCCATCAGTGCGAGTAGTAGTCGAGAAGTATGTATAAGTGATGATAAAGAATAGTGGAACAGACTGCATGGATGTCAGGGGACTGATACGACCCAAGGAAAGATGCAAGTACCTGTATGACTCCATCAAGCATGTAGATCAAGAACAATCTCATGGAGAACCAAGTCCGTTCGCGACCATAGCGATACAGTTCAGGGAAGGCCATCAGAACATCAGCATCTGCTGTAACTCATTAGGAACCCGCAGCTTATATGTCTAGTGATATGATCTTACCAACTATCCGATCAAACAGACCAATTCCGAGGACGGGAGCAATCGTCCAGAACGAGTTCCAGAATAACAGGTAAGTATACTCAAATACGCTTTGGGAAAAGAGTCAGCAGCTATGCTGGATTGAGACGAGTGCATAGCTCACTAAGATGAACTCCATCCACAATAGATCTGGAACCACCACAAAACGCCAATACACACAATGTTCTTATAGAAAAAGTTGACAATCCTATGGTCGAAAAGTATCAGCACCAGCATCAAGCACAGATATGAACGGACTGACATAGTTCCGTTACGAGCATAAGACCAGTGACCATGGACCAGAAGTAATTTCTTGAGGAACCGGAACTGTTCTATTATGAGCGATACGTCCAAGGTCGAGTAAAATCACGCACCTGTGCAATAGCGTAGTCCGACGAGTTGACAGCTTGCAGACCCTCCTCACCACTAATACCGATACCAACGTCCGCAGCCTGGATCATGCTAACATCGTTCGCGCCATCACCAATAGCAAGGGTCATCACGCCAAGACCGTCCTTGACCATCTTCACCACGAGCGCTTTCTGCAGTGGAGAGACACGACAACAGATGACGCCCTCGCATTGAGTGGCAAGGCGGAGAAGAAGAGCCTTGTGGTCGTCGTCCGTAAGGGCGTGGTCCAGCGCAGCACCATCAATGACAAGTACAAATCCACCAGGTCGATCACCGTTGTCGTCTCCGACAATATCACGGACTCCCATGCTTACTCGCCGCATGGGGAAGGCGCTGGCTGATTCTGTTGATGGTGATTTAGACGCACTAGTGACGAGGCCGTGTTCATCGAGTATGCCGCTGTCCGGGAAAAATTCCTCCACCGCCTGAATCATCTGTTGTTGAACCGGACGGTCGTTACCACGGATGATGATAATATTGGACTCCTCAGCAATGAGATTCGTACTGCGCCCAATAGCTGCATCGAACACTATTGAGACAGGCTTCTGAAAAATAGGATAAATACGCACCGATGGCAGTCTCGAGCTTGTCACCGGTAGCAACCCAGATTTTTATTCCCGCAAGTTTGAGATCAGCGATCGTTTCTGGCACGCCATCCTGGAGGCGATCTTCAATGGCAGTGGCACCAAGTAGTCGCAGCTCGCGCTCCATCTCATCGCAAACCGCTTCGATCTTGCCTTCACGATCATCCAGCGCAGTAGAGGCTTCATGATAGCGCTCAGACCAGGCTTCATATTCATCCTCTGCACAAACCCTTCAGTCAAGTGGGAGCACGAGCTAGATCCAACTTACCCTGAATAACTTTGTATGCCAGAGTCAACGTCCTCAACCCAGCATTCGCAAAGTCCTCCAGATGCCCCTCAGTCGCCCGTTTCAAATCATCGCCACCAGTCTTGAGCCGCTCAAAGATGACATTATCCGCGCCTTTCGTGAGCAAAAACAATCTCTCATCTTGTTCATCCAGTTTCTTGACGATGACACTCATCCGCTTCCGTGCACTCGTGAACTCCAAGATATCAAGCAGTTCATACCGCTCGACCTCCCTCGAGAAAGGCGTTTGCAAAAGTAGAATCTCCTTGTTACGTCCACGAAAGATGAACCCAACGTCCGCTGCAGCTTGGACGAGGGCAGCTTCGTCAGGTGATTGTGCTTTGTACTCAATGGCGCCTGTCGCAGGGTCGACAGCAGTGAGAACGGAATGACAAAGTGCCAAGACGGAGAAAAAGCCATTAAGCGAGCGTGCTTGAGCAGCGTTTTCTGAATCTGGTTCGGCTTCTACCGCACGGGTAAGGTCTTGAGAAAGGCGTTCGTCGCTGAAATGCTTAAGAACGCCGTTGGAGAGTTTGACGACGGTGGGATCCGCAGTGGATGGAACGGCAGGATCATCCCCACGTGTAGAGGTCGAGGCATAGGAAGAGTCGTTGCTGGTTTCACGGACGATTTCTGTACCACTCCCTGTGGTTTTCTTGACGTCATCGTCCTCGGGATCACCGTGATATACGGCTCCTGCGATGGAACATTCTCTAAAGACCATAGAATTCTACAAAGAACGTTAAACGATGATACAGACGGGCTACAGCAAGCACACCTGTGTCAGAGTACCGGTCTTGTCCGAAAATATGTACTCTATCTGCCCAAGGTCATCGGATAAGTTGTAACTCCGGGCGATGGTCGGTTGGTTCTTCTTCGCGTAGAAAATGTCATAATCAAAATAGATGAAGAGCGCCTGACACGTCTTCACAAACTCTATTGAGATGTACAGGGATATGGGCACAATGTTTTGGAACCTGTTATGGTTGATGAGTTTTGAATAACGGATCATATCATGAACACAAACGTGATCAGCGCAAACGCCCAAGTGATCAGTCCGTTGATCTGTGGGTTATCATTATGAATGTCATCGCCGTACAGCCAAGGGGCGCCCTCTTGGTATAGCGTCGCTTCGATCTTGGAATCGGCAATACCACACACGACTGCCATAATCGCCAGAAGAGCCAGATTTGCCAGGCTGAAATTGGAGCATTCAGATATAGAAGAGACCCAAGATAGAAAAGACTGACACCTGGGGGTTGATCTGCCTCTCCACTCGACTCCGCTTACTGGGCGTACCACCAGAATTAAGTACAATCTTGGTATCGACGCCAGTGAAAAGAACGACACCAATGACCCAGTCCGTATTCCGGAGTACCGTTCCGCGAAGAAGGACCGTCTGTACATCCACTGGGGACTTTGCCCCGTTGCGAGTGACGGTGGCATTGAACTTGTACATGTTTGTGTCCGGTCGATCGCACTCGACAGAGAATGTATTGAGTTTGGAGACACAATCGGCAGCAGTGTGGAAGTCAGTAAGGGCGGGACATGCGTTTCTTGACTTGAGATTTGTCTCTCCATCAAGGTTCTTCGTCTCGACAAACGCCACATTCTCTTCCTCAGATGTGGCGCATATGAGGATATCAGCTGGGATAGGCTCATTGTCCACGATCTTGACAAAATCGCCAACCCGTATATCCTCCCACATGGTCTTCTGCCAATGGGGCCTGCTATTTTCATCGGCATGCCCAAACATATGATGTTCACTCTCCTCCATTGAATCCGCGCGGTCGTACTCGATATCAGGGTCCTGCTTGGTTTCAGCACCTGCCTCCACGTCTTTCCGTTTTGGACGCTGTCTTGGGATGATACCCCTGACGAAGGTCCGACTTTTTTGACCGTTCATATTCGGGTTGACCCAATCGCCACCCGCAAGGATGCGAGCCTGAGAATGGTTGACGTGACGGTCCGACTGGTGGCGCTTGACGTCCTCGTAGCCATCCTTTATAGCCGTGATACTGAGCACGATGAGGATGGGTATGACTACGAGACCCGGAGAGATGGTAGAAAACTCAGGGAAGAACTGTAGAATTGCTATGAATGCAAAGAAACTGGAGGAGTGGTGAGTCAGTGGAGTGAGGTAAGGCGGAGCTAACAGTGGAGACATACATATTCGCTATTCGCCTGAACTGTTCTAGGAGGTTTCTGGGCAGGAATGTTATGATTGTGTACTTGGATGAGATGACTTGGTTAGTGGGGTAGACATGCTCTTTCTTTGGTTTTCCCTTTGGATCAAAGTAGCTATCTGGGAGATTGTGGTTAAAGAATACAGTCCGAGGAGTGCCCGGGCCACGATGACGTGCAAATAAAGACTCTACGTTGAAATTGGCGACCTTGTCGTATAAGGCGGCAACGCCAGAGCGATGCCTTGCCATATGAGCTCAGAGCGCTGGAGGAGAAGGGAGGGGTCGGGAGGAGGGTGGAGTATTAATGGAAAGAAGATATTTTGTTTAAAGAGTCATAGTGTATACGTACTATGTATATGCCGAGGCCGCAGCGCCCGATGGCTGATTATTCAGTCAATGATGACATGAGCCCTATTGATAGTAACCCACGCCCTCCAGCCTGAGATCCGCTGACTCCTCTCCTGTTCAGTTTCAAACCAATCCATTCCTCACGTCGTGCCTTGTCAGTAGGGCCCCTCTCTCACTTTCTCTCAGTCGTCAAGCTTCCCCATCCGAGCGCAGCGCTGGCCAAACGCAATAGGTAGCTAACTTTAAGATTCCAAAAGCAGCTAATGGCAGAACCGCGGTCTCAGTATGTACTTGTTTACATCCCATATGGAACTTGCTTGGAACTTTCACTTCATTACTTAATGCTGACCTATCAAGTAAGACCAATCGTTTATATTAAGATATGAGAGTTAGGGACGCAAAATGAACGTGGTGGTGACAAAGGTGTAAAAAATCCATCGAAAAACAAACGAACGCGAAAGCAGTACGGAACCAACAGGGTATCATGGTCTGGATTTTCCTGTGCTTCCTTAGCTTACACTTTCATTTCAAACAGCGTCACTCACATCGCAACCAGGGGAGTAGCGCTCTATTGGTTGGTAGGCGGTCTTTGCTGTACACCCTCTTTGAGTGCAAGCAATTGCTTCGAACGGAACGCCTCATAGTGGATCTGGGCAGTCGTCTCAATTAGGTCTTGCAGGTGTGTCCTATTACAGGACACGGTGAGAACGCGGACCCGAAAATATCGGCAAATACCACAAACCTTGTGAGGAAGTTTCGCAGGTGCATGAACTCGCAGTGGTTTTCATCCTCAACATTAACCACGCCCCACCGGTTCTTGCGGCCCCGCACTGACTTGCCGTCGATAATCACACTCCGCTCAGAGCCGACGACAGCGAAGGGAATCACGCTCTAAAACTGTCTCAGCAACCAACGGAATGTCATACAAACACACATACCCGGATTGATTCGTTCAACTGAATTTCTTCCTCATCATTCTCATCTGTATCGAAGGGGTATAAACGGATGTTGTGGTACACCAGCTCCGCACGAATCTGCAATTCGGTCAGCCAATGAACCAAGGTTCATAAGATCTCACCGACCTTCTGCTTGAACGCAACTCTCTCCTCCAAAGTCAAGCTGTCCGCCTTGGCAATCACAGGCACGACATTCACAACCTCGCTCAATTTCTTCATCACAATAACGTCAATGGCACGGAGCGAGTGTCCCGTTGGGCTGATGAAGTACAAGCAGCAGTGAATACGAGTATCCAGGATATACCGGTCACGCATGGCCGTCAACTCCTTGCGCAAATATGCGCTATGTTGGTCCTTGATGTACTTGACGATAGGATCCCAGCTACACAACACCCATTACTGACAGCCCAAAAAGACGCGTAAAGAAACCTACCAGTTCTCGTTGTTCACTTGGTCGCCATACCCAGGCGTGTCAACAATGTTGAGGCGCAACTTGACCCCATTTTCGACGATAACTAATGAGACCGCGACGTGAATACTGTTCGACACGACTTCGAAAATGCTGACTGACCATGTGAGACGGCTTGAATCTCAGTGGTCTGCCTAACAGGGTCGTTCGATTCCAACCGGCCCTTGGAGTCAATAAGGTGCGACGCAAAAACGGTGTTGATCAGCGTCGACTTCCCAAGACCAGTTTGTCCTAAACCCGACACGTATCATTCAGCCCCGTAGATACATTAACACCATAAAACCATATCAAACTCACCAACAACGATGACATTGAACTGGAAACCACGCTTCAAGAGCTTGTGCTCAATCTGCTGCGTAATAGAATCGAAACCGACATAGGACGTCGCACGGATTTCTTCGACAGCTGCAGCGGCCATAGCTTCGAAATGAAAAATGGGTGGAGGGAAAAGTATGTAAAGGAGCTGGTGGTGCAAACGACGACGAGAAGGTCAAGACGAAGAACGGCCAACCAAACCGAGGCCCAAAATTGTTCACATCGGGGTCCGGGGTCCGACTTTACGTGGTACTGGCACCGCCATTAAACGTACAAAAAACTCGAAATGTATTCATTTCTACCAATTCTATACCTTTCTATACACCATTCCACGCTCGGTTCTACTGTATAAATCCTCCTACACCGCGCATTTCTTCTTGATCACCTAGAGACACCTGCGATACACTTAATGACATTTCCTTTCCTTTCGCCGCGCGAAGCGACTCGATCAGAGAACTGTGCCCAACCTGTATCAAAACCAAAGCGGCAAAAGCATAGCATTATCAGTATACAAATAACGTTATTTTGCAGGAGGACGCAAGGTGATCGGGGATACTGAGAAATAAGGTAGGGTGAACGCCGCGACAAGGACCACCACGGCTATCCCTACAGCCGTCGCAGTTGATGAAGCAGAACTCGTATGTTTGGAAGAAGTGCCAGTACGAGAAGGAGTGGATGATGATAAAGGTCTGACGTAGGGTATAAGTTGTACGTACCCAATGGATTTAAGGCCGTGTATGCTGGAAAAAAAGTCAGTGCATGAAAGCACTCTCGAAGACGCGCACGTACTAGTATCCCTCCAAATTCCTGGTGATTTCCTCTTCCATGCCTTTCGGCACGCCATCAAGAGTAAACCTCACTTTTGTCGAATCAGACGACTGCTCGAAAGTCGTTGTCAGTGTTGCAAAGTGCTCTGGTACAATAGAAATTCAGACGCTCCTAAAACAATACGAAGGAAGAAAGATATCCAACCTGATGGCCACGTAGGACTTTGTAAAGCCCAAGTCTGCACAATCTCCTTGCCTGGCGTCAGTGACACATACTTTCCCTTGACACCACCACCAAACAACGAGTACTCGGTGTCTGCTTGCGCTGCAGACTACCAAAGGAACCATGTCAGCATTAATTAACTCACGAACGTGCTCCCCGAATTACCTGAGCTGGTGCACGGGTCCACAAAGGAATTCTCTTTTCATCCGTGAAGAGTCCGAAAAGATCGTCTGAAGCGGCCATAAACGTCGCTTCCTTGACTACACTGGACGTGTTAAGTTGAGATTGTTTGACCGGGGCAGGTTTTGGAACGGTCGTAGAGGCTGATGTGGCCGTCGCAGCAACTGCGTCCATAGAAAGAGCTGGGGTACCTGTGCGGCTAGATTCCCCGCTGACAGTAAGGTCCTTTCCATGGGTATCGATGAGAGCCGCAGGGAACTCGGCAAACTTGGCCTCGAGAGCAGATGGGAGACGTGTCTTGACAAAAGCGAAGAGCGCGTTCACTGCAGGACTAGAAGTAGTGTCGAGCGTCCAGTTGTACTGTGATCAAAACATTTCAACTTCATGGTCTCCGCGTTGGGCATCAGGAAACATACGACGTAGTCTGACAGCTTATCCAGCGTGATTTCATGCGAGACTTCTGGGATGCTGAGTTTTCCAACTACATCTGTCCCATCACTCGTGGCCCCTTGCCAATCTAGCCTGATTTGAATATCGTATATCGTGATCAACCTGAAAGTGACAAAAAGATCTCTTCATGAATACACAAAGTGCAGAGAGAACATAATGCATACTTTGACTTGCGCTGACCGAGCTCAACATCGCCCTCGTCAATCCTCACAGAAGAAATCGCGACGTTTCCCTCGGTTCCTTCGATCACGATAGCTGTCAGCTCTCGCTGGAACCATTCCTTTGCCCATGGAGTGACATTTTTATTTTTCCAGTGCCAGTTCGCAGTAGAACTTGGCATAGCCGTCTTGCTCATAATTGGTTGTGGTTATAATAAAAAGAGATGAAAGACTGTTGTGCTAGCAGCTGAAGGATGAACAGACCAATTGTAGCGAGAATATAAGAATTTGGCCGCCAAGGAAGTTAAAGTTTACAAGTTTGTTGTGATCATGACTGCTCCAGAACATTCTGCCTGTGACACCGGCAACTTCATATTCGCGCTGCTCTGCGCTGATCGTCATTTCTACACATCCAAGGCAACATGCAAGTCTCTCTTGGAAATATCGTATTCAAAGCCATCGCATGCATGTCAATTTCGAGCGGTCGGCTTTTCTCTCGCGGTTCAAAGTATTAGTGAAACCGTCTGAGTCAGACTCGTGAGATGTCAATGCATTTGCAGGGCTGGAGGCCATGAATTATTCGGCTGATCGCACGGTGACAAAGTGGTAAGCTGTGAACTGCTGAGCAAGATATGTAACCAAGGCGCACGCGACCAATGAGAGCGGCGATGTTCAGGAATCGGGATACGGGCCCCGGGGGCTCTGGGCTACAGGTCCGGCATTGTGACAAAGCCATAGTGATATTTCTAGCAGTGCGAGAAGGCATCCCAGGTATTGCTTTATTGTCATCTTGGCTGCTGCAGATATTTCCAGGATTTGACGAGGAAGCAATCGCGCAGCGATGCTGTATCACAGGTAAGTTTGACGAGACTGTAACTCACTGCAATGCCAACTTATCCTCCCATTCGACGGCAGCAGGTTTAGAGGATACTTTTCAGCGAACAGCATTTGTTCCAATGACGGTCGAGAACCGGCAAATCTTGGACTGAGGCTGTGAGCTAGAAGGTTGAGGAAACCGCGTGTCTACAGCAAGGCAGAAATGTGGGCTTCAGTAGCGACATGTAGAGAGACCGCCGATCACAGAGCACGTAAGTGTGTACCTCCTGTTCATCGCTCCTGCTGAGCGAGACACAGAATAATGGCGGTGGCAACCATCACTCACGAAGACGAGACCTCTCCCCGAGCGCCCGCCCACCCCACCCCAAAGGAACCACCTTACGCAGAACTGACCCTAAATGGTCATGAAGACTTGGTAGACAGCATAGCTCTCATCCCTGATTTCCGTCTTGCTCTGGCGACGAGAGTCTTCGTGTGTGGGATTTGGACACAGGACGACAAGTGGGAAAGCCCTTGTAATTGGGTCACCATGGCACAGTCTGGACAGTTGCATAATCCCCAAATGAGCGTTCGTATGTGAGTGGAGCGAAGAACGGAAGAATCCTGGTCCGAGAAATTGCGACAAACAAGAGTTCCGATCTCCTCCAAGGGACACGAGGGCAGTGTCTGGAGCATTGTATTTGCACCAGACAACGAGGCATTTGTAAGTGCATCATTGAACGATGCGGTATGCATGTGGCAGAGGGAGATGGGTGAAATAGTCCTCGGACTTTTACAAGTGGGCAGTGAGGCATACTCGGTGTCGTACTACTCGAAAGGAAGCAAATTAGCAGGAACCGACGAACACATCATTGTCTGGAATACTGCAAGCGGAGAAGAATTGTTAATTATACAACAGAGGGCCTGGTGAGTCGCATTCACTTCAGATGGTCTCCGTCTCGTCAGTGTGAGTGACAAAGACATCCGAATCTCAGATGCTGCCACCGGAAACAGTTTGACGCTTACCGACAAAACCTCACTAGCCATTGCTCCAATGTCATCAAATTCGCCGCCCTATCGGTCGATAAGCGACCTGGTTTTTTTGACCCGACCACTTTCGAACTCATCGGCGAGACACTCGAGCGCCCTGATGACGTGCACTGCGTGACTTTTTCCGAGGACAGTCAGCTCATTGCGACTGGCTGTGGAGACAATCTAGTTTGCACATGGACGGTTCCTCAGAGAAAAGTGGAGAAGGAGTGTCAATAGGCGACCCATCATGCCGTTTTTCACGTTGACATGTCACGCAGTATGAAAACAAGTGTCTTGAAGTAGGCTTTCACAGTCGTCTTTTGCAATGACACTAACTTTACTCCTCCAGTAGACCATTCCAAGCCTCGACCACAATTTGCCGGACTTCCCCGTGGGATCTTCGATGATGTGAGTCTTCATGCCGTAGTAAGTTCGATGCACCTCCGACCATCCTTCTGCAGTTCGACTCGGACACATATTCCCCACCTTGACGCAACAACCGCACTACTACTGAAATTTCAACTTTTGACAGGCTTTGCACATGCATGTAACAACCACGAGCCCTGAGCAGCGAGCCTATATCATTTTGAACGGATTATTGAATCTAGCCCTAATTTGTATAACTTGTCTAATTTTTTTTTCAAAATTAGACATACTTTAGTCTAGGTTTGCATCGGAGGGTTTTCCTGATGGACCAAAATCGTTGGAAGTACCAACTGAGCATTCTGGGACGCATCTCTACTCGCTGCTCAGACGTTCGGGCCTCCTGGTCATCGCAGAAGCAGTCGAAAGGTCATGATACTATCATTCGACGGGAAATGCACAATTTTCACTTATTGCTGAATAGCATCACAACAACAACACATTTTTCGTATTGGATCTACGTTAGTGTATATCTTAGGTCTCTGTGCATTGGACCCAACAAGAATTTATTTTATTTTGTTGCGAGCTTGTTGCAGTGGCAGCAGCGGAAGTTGAGATGTCGAAAACACAATAGAAATGCACAATTTCGTCACGCTATGTCACGTGTGGCACCATGGCCAATTGTCGGAAATTCCTAATTTGGATTTCAATGCCTTGTAAGGCATTTCAAGGTTTAAAGGCAAAATGGCCTGTGAAATGGGTTTAAATAATAGAGTCATCCTTGAAATCACCATAGAAATGCGCATTGCAACAGATTGCAATGGTCTTGCAATGGTACAGTAATGGTATGGCACGTTGCAATGTGGTTGCCATATTATTGCAATACATTGAAAAATAGCAAGATTCCTGGCAAATTTGTTGCAAGAATACCTCATTGCAACCACTTTAGGAAATTTCTGACACAATACACGCCAGTACACAAGAGTATCTAATGGGTAATGGCAACTACGCGCCCAGAACCCCGAGTCCCTTTTAGGGACATCACAAATGTTGCATTCAAGGCCAACAAATATTTCACTTGCATAATTAAAGTTGCTGATGATAAAGCAATAGGCAATGACAGGGGTACTGGCCACCCATGCGGGTCATGGGTAAGGGTACCTCGTGGGTAGGGGTGGGGGTATGACCTTTGGATACCCATACCCATACCCCTACCCCTATAGTGGGTTTGTAAGCCCAATCACTCATTTCGGAACTCTAATGCTATATCGATCAAACACAAACTTTAAATTAAACTAAAAATCAACCAAAAAGTGACAGCCTGACATGCTACTACTCTAACTACAACCATGCATCCAACCTTTCTCAAAATAGCTGCGAAACATATCACAAAACTTATGGACAAAGCAAAGGCAGCATTAGGTGAAAAACTCGAAGCTTCATTGAAAATGTCATCCAACAAAAGGAAGAATGCTGATAGCAGTGTCACAACACATGCGCAGCCAAAAAAAAACCAAGTCGGCCCCAGAACGGAGTAATGATGTCGAGGAAGCACATTCTAAAGCACCCATTCAGCCCCTCACTAACGGCAAAAGAATTAAGCAAGCCCCACCTAAAGTCCATTGAGGCGTGGTTCTCTCGGAAGGAGAAGAGACATCTGAAGAAGAAGCTATTCTTGTCAGTGATAGCGAGAATGATGGGAACAAAGGCACCATCACAGATGTTGATCACGATGGAGAGAATGCTGAAGATGAACATGATGAAGAGAGTGCTGAAGACAAACTCAGTAAGAGGCCAAGCTTGAGTTCTAATACCAGCTAATGTTAGCTACTGCAGAACGGTTGATGAAGGAATGGAACTCACCTATCTACGCTTTTTTGATCCCACACCCATTATCGAGACTGTTGACGGTTGTCGTGCACATGCGTTCAAATGTATGGCCAGGGGATGCAAAGTACGGATCCACTGGTTCCTTGATAAAAAGGATGCCCCGCTCAACGAGCAACATGCAAAAGCATGTTAAGACTTGCTGGGGTGACAAAGTCCTTCAGACAGCCTGTGAAGCGAAGGGTTTGGAAGAAGTCCAAATGAAGGTTATTCCTGGTTTCCTTCGCGATGGTGTCCTGCATGATTTGGGAATCATGCATGGACATGACTACTAGGTATCCCCCTAAAAGACAAAGTCTGTTAGCTTAGTCCTCAGACTAGTCAACCCATACCTTGGTATCAAACCTTGGTCCAATAGTTTCAGTTTTCCCTCAGTGATTCATGAATCCACCATGTTTTGAAGAAAAGTCATATGTGAGATGGGAATCACATAATGACCTAGTTGATATGAGAAGCAAATTGAAGGTTAAGGTATTGCCTTTCCTTTGGCTTATTCACTTTGGCTAGAGGAACCCATAGAGAAAAGTTCAAAGCCTAACAAAAACCTATCTAAAAAGCCTGCATATTGTGTACTATTACTTGTTCCATTATTTCTGAGTTGTTTTCTCTAGTGTTTCTTTACTTTACTTTTCTATTAGGATGCTCTGACTAATCAGATGCTTCATAAAATTGTACCTACAGGGTATGATGTCATAATGATGTCATAGGACTTCACCCACACTCCTGCAGGTATTTTGTTGAAAGATATGATATCATAGTGATGTCATAATGATGTCATGTTCCATGGAATTTGCTAGAACATTCCAATGACTCATAATGACTCATAATGACTCAGAGTGACTCAGAATGATGTCATTATCCCACCATGAATATTCTGGAATGTTCTTTTGCACCTGCTAGAACATTCTGCTCCAGTTTTTGGGATATTCTTCTCACATTCTGAAGTCATTACATCACCTTTTTACTTACATAATATTCCCACACAAAATGTATATAAGGAGAGCCCATTCTCCCCCAAAAAATAGATCTCCCACTTGTTGCATTCAAGAACTCCCACTTGAGCAAATTGAACTCTCACCTAAAAAGCTTCAGTCTGAACAAATTGCTGCTTACAAAGCCCATTTCCTTTGTAAGAACTGTCCAGGCAAGTGCAGGGAAAGTGTTTCCCTTGAGATTACGTAAGTTTCTCGCGATAGAAACCCAGTTTTGTGAGACCAGTGTTCTCACCATGTAGTGTTTACTGACCAACACGAGCTTTGGTCATCGTTGTTATTTGTGAGACCAGTGTTCTCACCAGGTATTTGTATACTGACCAACACGAGCTTTGGTCATTGTTGTTATTTATCATTGTTTTTCTATTTGTCATTTGTTGTTATTTGTGAGACCGGCATTCTCACCAGGTATTTCTATATTGACCAACACGAGCTTTGGTCCACATAGTCACATTTGAGACCAGCTTCTCAACAGTTAACCGTATATTCAGGAAACCAGTTCAAAAGTCTAGACGGTATATCCTAGACAATCCCATAGTTTCAATCAGAAATAATAAAGCTCCGGCTAAGTTAATCTAACTGATTGGTTTAGCGAGCCTCCCAAGAACTCACACGTTATCTACCACGAAAGAAGAAAAGTCGTAGACCGTGTTAATTGAGGACTGGCAAGAAGTCTTATCCAGTGTAATTGTGGTGTCATTACATTCTTACACGTTTTCATATAAGACCCTCGGTTACTAAGACAACAGGTCAATAACAACATTGTTTGAGCGTAAAGGAAAAGGAAAGGTGACTTACTTGCATAGGCAGCACACTTGTCCTGAAATGAGGTGGGTCCTCGAGCTCCATGCACACAGTGGTTGACACAGCATCTTCTCAAACGAAGAGAGGCTCGGACTAGAGACTACTAGGAACTAGGAACGAGGGAGAAACTCAGTCTTCGATTGAAGGACTATATATGACGACATAGTGCATACCTAGGAACAAGGGAGAAACTATGTAGGTTATCAGAGACTGTATAGTAGGCTCGTATATGAAAGAACTCACCTCAGTCTTTGATTGAAGGACTGAGGGGAGACAATTCCAAAGGAAGAGGAATAAAAGGCATCGTTGAGACGGAGAACGAAAGGACAATGTGTAAGATGAGTGATAGTGTATGTCAAAGGAAATACGTATGAAGAACGTGTTGTGATACTCCCACTCAGACGCATATCACTTGATCTTCGCGTCATGTGCATCTTGTCCAATAGCACTATCATTCGAGGACGAGCGGAGTGCGAGGGAGTAACGATGACCACGGAAAGCCTTTCGAGGTAATGATTTCGTGAAAATATCAGCTATCATGTCATGTGTGGGTATGTAAGGGATGACGATGATCCCATCATTAACGAGGCCATGGATAAAATGATAGCGGACACAGATGTGTTTCGCACGGTCGTGAAACTGAGGGTTCTTCATCAATGCTCGGCTCCCATTGTTGTCCCTGTACAGGATAGTAGGTGTGATGAGTGATGAATCGAGTCTGAAATCATGCAAGAGTTGGTTGAGATGAATTTGTTCTCGAGCGGCATTGGAGAGAGCAATATACTCTGCTTCCGTGGAGGATGTTGCGACAATGGGTTGCTTCTGAGAGCGCCAGCTAATGGGAGATCCAAAAAGGTAGTAGACATAACCCCCAATAGAACGACTGTCATCCTTGTCTGAAGCAAAATCAGAATCAGAGTATCCAATGAGTCCTTCGTCTGATAAGCCAAAGTTAAGGGATAGGTGCGTGGTTCCACGAATATAGTGAAGCAAATGGTGGAGCTGTTGGTAATGCTCGACACCAGGGTTGCTTAGGAACTTGGATAATGTGGAGACCAATAAGCAATGTCAGGTCGACTGACACACATCGCAAAATTGAGTTCGCCGATAACACGTGCATATGGAATGTGCGTGAATTGCTGTGCTTCGGTTTCCGTCAGAGGTGCAGTAGCTTTTGACAGTGAGACTCCTGGTACCATGGGAGTACCAACTGGGCGGCAGTTTGACATCTTGGCTTCAGTCAGAATTTGCTCAAGGGATGAAGTTTGATCAATGGTGAGGAGCCGCTTGGTACAATCTCGTTTGATATGCATCCCAGGAAGTGGCGTGCCTCGCCAAGATCCTTCATGTTAAGACCATAGCTCAAGGGTAGACGGATCCGAAGGGCTTGGCCTCAGCTCGTGCGCTGTGCCCCTTACCCGAGTACGTGCCCTTAATTTCAGAATGAAGTCCAGATGGAATCCGACGAAGTCCGAAGGACTTCCGGAGGCTGGCTACTCTGGTTGAGTGCTGGAGGACTTCCGGATGAGCGCGGGAAACTTTCGGATGAGTATAGGAAACTCTGGAAGAGTTTCACCCGCTGCATTAGATCCGAAGGTAAGCTCCCTAGATGGAAACACATAGAAGATAGGCTGCAAGGGACAGAGTCCAAAGCAGGATAGGGTAGGAGGAGTGGTCTGAAGGACAGGACGTCTGGAGGTCCGAAGGTTAAGACGTCCGAAGGTTGCGTCGTCCGAAGGTTACGACGTCCGAAGGACCGGAGGAGCGGACAGGATTCTAGGACAAGAGAAGAAGGGCTACAACGGACAAGGTCCGGAGTAGAAACAGACAGAGGTAGACTACACTATGGTAGAGTCGGATAGACGGGGTTTAGACAGAAGTCTCGGAAAGACAGGAAGTGCCGGAAAGGCAAAGCTTCGGCTTAGGGAGTCAATCCCTAAGCATGGATATAGACGGAAGGATAAATCCAGAGGACCGGAAGGTTGGCCTAGGGAATCCTTCCCTAGGCCTAAGGAAAGGCAATACTAAGATGGACCGAAGTCCGAGATCAGAATGAGTGAAGTCTAGGATGCGAGAGAGCAAGTCTATGTTGAGCAGAATCTAAGATGATATTCGAACTAAGGAAACTTTACAGGAGTTGTACAGAGGTTTATATACTGGACGGGATCCGAGAGGATCAGTAAGCTGAAGACAAATGCTATGTATGAGCATGTGGAAACATATTGGTAAGTATGAACGGAACATAAACAAATGAACTCAGAGATGAACAAAGTACAAGGATCAATAAGCAAGACGGAAACACAGATAACCGAAGTCCGGAGTCAAGAGGATTACCATAAGGAGATAGACGCTGATTTAAGGTTTGAGCTTCGGATATGAGTATAGGTCGGATCCGGAGGTCTAGAGATATCGGATGAGGTGTCTGGATATCGGATGAGCGGATCCGGAGATCTAGGGAAGGTAAAGTCTCAGGTAGGATGAGCTCGGATCCGATGGGATCAAGGGTGGATGAAGCAGGCTTAGCTGCAGAGGTCCGAAGGTATGGATATATGGATGTACGAAGGTGTACGGATCCGAACCGATAGTGGACTGGAGGACTGCAGGCATGGATAAGGGTATGGAGTCATGGATAAGGGTATGGAGGTCCGGATGTGCATCCGGAAGGCGTCCGGAAGGCGTGGGAACATCATCGGACGTAGGTCCAGAATACGGGATATGACACTTCATCTCAAAGCGCTTGCTCATTTCACCCTTGAAACCATCGAGGAATTTTTGGCAGTTGGATGCGAGAAGCATGTCGTCGACATAGACAAGAAGCCATATGGTTTTGTCATCCTTGCGTAACACATACAAACTGTAATCAGCTTCACTGCGGGCGAAGTTGAAACCTTCTTTTCACAAAAATTCATTGAGTGTCTTGTTCCACTGGCATCCCAATTGCTTCAAACCGTAAATTGCCTTGAGGAGTTTCCATACCCAGTCAGGATATTCTGCATCTTCGAACCCAGGTGGTTGCTTCATATAGATATCTTCATCAAGACCACCATTGAGGAAAGCCGTCTTTACATCCATCTGATCCAGCTCGAGGTCATATTTTGCAACCATGGAGAGTAAGGCCCGTGTCATGTCATACTTGGCGACTGGAGCAAAAGTTTCCGTGTAATCTAAACCTTCGATCTGCGAGAATCCTTATGCAATGAGGTGAGCTTTGTGGCGAGTGATCTGACCACCTTCATCATATTTATAGGCATAAACCCACTGAGAACCAACTGCTTTTCAGCCAGGTGGGAGTGGTTGTAAGGACTCCAGTTCCCTTCTCATGAAGCGACGCCAATTCTTCTAGCATTGCACTTTCCCAATTCGCAGATTCTGTGGGGGGGGGTTTTCGCCCATCTACATTCATTTTCATTGCTGAATGTTTGATGTCGATATCAGAAGATGTGTTAGCTGCCGGATTCTCATCTACATGACTGGTGTCCACTGGTGCATATGTCCAGCACTGCTCTATGGGAACAATTTTTGTCGGAATTGCAACTGAATGTGGTAATGCAGGTTTGGCTGCAACACGCTGACGAGTTGAACGTCGTGGCTCGGGGAGTGGTATGGTCTCTGAATCTGGTGGAACATCAACTGCGAGCACAGGAATAGCATCATTTGGTTGTGAGGGAGGCAATGATGTGTCACAAGTGGTACTAGCCGTGGATATTGGAGTTACTCCCACTGAAGTAGTGGACACTGGGGTTGCTGTTTCGAGAATGATTTTGGAGGGTTCACTATTGGTTTGCGACATAGGTTCTGAGTCTTCTGATGTTTGTAATACATTTGATGTTCGGATTTGCTGGTTGTATAAATCGATGAGTGGCGAAATTATGGAGTTGGGAGTTCCATAGAAGATACTTTCATCAAAAAGAACATTGTGAGACCGTACTATTTGTCGAGTCATTGGGTCCCATAGCGAATAACCAATGTCCTTAGCATGACCCAGCAGGAAACACCGTCGTGACACATAGTCATATTTATGGTGTGTGTCATCAGGGATATGCGCATATGCAAGACAACCAAAGGGCCGTAAATGCGAAACATCAGGTGGATAACCGTGAAAAAGTTCAAAGGTGTTTTGTCCTCCGTAGCTGATGATGGGAGTAGGTTCTTGATGTATGCAGAGTTCAAGATAGCATATCCCCAGAATAAACGAGCATAGCCGCTCTGATGATGTGCGCTTAGCGCGTGAGTCACAACTGTCTGGTGTCCACGTTCGGAAACACCATTTTGTTCTGCCATATATGGCATCGTAAGTTCATGTTCAATGCCTTTGTTGTGTAGGAATCCAGTGACGGCACCAGAGATATATTCTCCACCATTATCGCTGCGAAGCCGTCTCACCCGCTGTCCTGACTGATTTTCGATCCAGGCAACATACTGCTGCAAGCGAGAGAAGACATCATTTTTGTTCTTGATGAGGTAAATCGTCGTATAGCGGGAGAAGTAATCTATGAAAGCAACGAAATAGGTCTCTCCTGATGTGGTCGCGGTGTTGATAGGTCCCCAAACACCGGAATGAATCAATTCAGCAATGTGAGTAGCACGATGACGAGCACGGGATGGAAAAGGAAAGTGTTTCTGCTTTCCCATCAGGCATGACACACAATCAATATGATCACCATGTTTCGCAGGTCTGTCGTCGTCAAGCACAAGTCCTTTGACCATTTTCTCTGCTTTACGCAAATTAGAGTTGGCAGCATGGCCCATCCGTGCATGCCAAACAGTCATTGGTAGTGGTATACTCAAGGTGGACTTCGCTGCAAAGGCAGTGTGGTTTTCGCTATATTTAGCATCAATATAATAAAGGCCTGAAGTGTAGTTGACTTGTGCGATACAAGTACTGTCTGCATGTTGCATTGGACCTCCCTTGGCATTTGTTGCAAAAAAAATTCCTTCGGACGCAAGAGCCGAGACCGATATCAAGGTACATCATAGGTTGGGGACATGTAGGAAAGGCAACTCAATAGGTTCCCAGCTCATGCCATTGTTCAGCGCTAGTTTTATAATTCCCCAACCAGGGGCAAAAACAATATCATCATTTGCGAGTTTGACTATTATGGGTGGGTCATAGGCAGAATAACAAGTGAAATGGGAAGAGTCCGATTCCATATGTGTGGTTGCAGCAGAATCTACATGGAACATGAAGGAAATAGTGCTCGTATTAGAAAGGCTTGCAGAATGTGTCAAGAGATGAAGAAAGGATGTGACCTGTGCGCTTGCAAGATCCGCATGTCGAACGCCATGATAACTCCCACTTATCCCCCTTGGAAGCATCAAAATCCTTCAGCTTGGCACGTTCAGTGGGTTTACCTGCTTTTGCCACCCTAGCAGCCATGGCTGTATGGTGCGTGTGCGGGTTTGCGGAGCCAAAGCTCACATAGTACTGTTTCGAGTTCCTAATCTGGCTGATTACACCTTCCAGCGTTAGCTTTCCAGCATTGGCATCAGCGCTGTGGAGTATGAGCTGGGAGAGTGGGGCGTAGAAATCAGTGAGGGCACGCAGTAACGCTTGAATGAGCGTATATTCATTGCACTTCCATTCCGTAGACTCGATGACCTTGAACTGCGCCTTAATGTCCGTGATTTCCTTAATGGTCTTTGTGAGAGTGTCACTATCAGACGCTTTCAGAAGGTCAAAAACGCGGCCCATGAGAGTTGTAAAACGTATGCCAACGGACGCCTGGTATTTCTCTTCTAGTGCTTTCCAGATGGTTGCTGGGTCAGTGGCACCCGTAAAGTGAATGAGATCACTCGAGTGGACCGCCATACCGAGGAGTCCCTTGGTTATACTTTGGTGTTCTCGGAAGGAAATGACATCCGCGCTCGCATCATGGGCTGTGAGACGCTTGTTGAAGTCATTGTCAGTCTCAGTGGTGCCTTTGCTTGGGCGCTGAGGGCCCTTCTCATCACCGGTAAGGAGGCGCCAAAGATTGAAGAGCAAGAGCCAAAGGTCCATGGATGTTACCCACGAGGTGTAGTTGGAGCCATTGGCATCCAGAGGAGGATGAGGGAAGGAGGTAGGAATCCGGATATTGGATGATGAAATGGTGAACATCGTGGATGGTATGGAATGGTGTGTTGGTGATGGCGACGATAGGATAGGAAAGATGGGTAGCTTAAGTAATGAACAAGTCGGGAAAACGGGGGTCAGCGGTGGTGACAGTGGTAGGGGTATGCCAAGGATCCGCGGGTTCAAGTGGTGATAGAGGTTGGTATTGTTCCAGTTCGGATAAAACCGGAAGGCTCAGACTTCAACAAGTGGAAGGGTAAAACGAATGGAAAGTTCTAGTCTGAGCCAGGGCTCATAACCTCTCAAAAAAGAGAGGCTCGGACTAGAGACTACTAGGAACTAGGAACGAGGGAGAAACTCAGTCTTCGATTGAAGGACTATATACAGTGGCTCAAAAAACCGTCCGTATGTTTTGGCATTTTTCACTATCTATAATATTGTGTGAGAACAAACAAATGCCTCAAAAACATGCTTATACCACATTGTAGTATGGCTTCAGGGCTTTCATTTGAGCCCTACACCGTGGGAATCGGTGGAGATATGGTGGAGATACAAGGCTCACAAAATGGTGACTCATGCGGACAGTTTTTTGACTCAAGTATTTTACAGTAATAACCAGGTATTCTAGTATTTTGTATGACCTCCCTTGGCTTTAATTACTGCCTCTATCCTTCTAGGCATACTCTCAATTAATTTCTGGCAATCCTCAGCTGTGATCTTCCCCCATTCCACTGCTACTCTCTCCCAAAGCTCCCATACTCCTTTAGGGGGGTTTTCATAGGCTTGAAGCTTTTTCTTGAGTGTTCCCCAGAGATGTTCAATGACATTGACATCAGGAGACTGTGCTGGCCAGTCAAGAACATTGATGTTATGTTCTTCAAACCATTCCCTAGCTCTTCTGGATGTGTGCTTGGGATCATTATCCTGTTGGAAAATGATATCTTCTTCATCAATCCCTGATTCTGCCAAGCTAGGCAGCAAGTGGTCATTTAAAATGTCCACATACTGCTCAGCATTCATCTTCCCCTCAACCTCAGCAAGCATTCCCACACCATTCCATCCCATACAGCCCCATACCATTAAAGAACCTCCTCCAAACTTGACAGTCCCATTAACCTCTCTGTCTGTTAGGCCATCTCCCTTCTTTTTCCATACATACACCTTCCCATCTGACCCAATCCTATTGATTTTGGTCTCATCTGACCATATAACATGCTTCCAGTCCTCTACAGTCCAGTGTTGATGAGCTAAGGCAAAGGCTAGTCTTCTCTGCCTATGTTTGATGGAGAGAAGAGGCTTTTTCTTCTTTGTTACTGCCTTGAGATGAGCTGCCTTGAGAACATTCCTCACAGTTTGTGAAGAGACAGGGGTAGTGATGGTGGAATTGATATAATGGGTGGCTTGGACAGCATTATCAGCCTTTCCTGTAGTGATATGTTGGATAATAGCCCTTTTGTCAGTAGAGGTAAGCTTGGATGGACGTCCTCCACAAGAGTTTTCCTTGTCTGGGTGGCTTTCTTTGATGAACTTGGCCACAGTGGACTTGCATATTCCAGTTCTAGAGGAAATTTGGCGAGCAGAGAGGCCAGCATAAGACAGAGAGAGGATATTATCTCTTTGAGCAGAGGAGATGGCTTTCATGGTGATTATGACTATGATACATGAGATATTCTGGTTTATATAGTTAGATATAGTCATAAAATAACATAATGACACCACTTTATAATTTATATAATAGTGGCATGATTTTTATGGTGTCATAAATAATGATTTATATAGTTTTAATATACACTCAAAAAACTGTCCACATGAGTCATCATTTTATAAGCCTTATATCTCCACCATATCTCCGCCGATTCCCACGGTGTAGGGCTCAAATAAAAGCCCTGAAGCCATACTACAATGTGGTATAAGTATGTCCTTGAGGAATTTGTTCATTCTCACACAATATCATAGATAGTGAAAAATGTCAAAACATGCGGACAGTTTTTTGAGCCACTGTATGACGACATAGTGCATACCTAGGAACAAGGGAGAAACTATGTAGGTTATCAGAGACTGTATAGTAGGCTCGTATATGAAAGAACTCACCTCAGTCTTTGATTGAAGGACTGAGGGGAGACAATTCCAAAGGAAGAGGAATAAAAGGCATCGTTGAGACGGAGAACGAAAGGACAATGTGTAAGATGAGTGATAGTGTATGTCAAAGGAAATACGTATGAAGAACGTGTTGTGATACATCTTGCAGGGCTGAATTAGTTTGTTGGGTAGCAGAGAGCCTGCGACCATTTGACATTGTCAAAGATAGAGCATTCCAGTGTTTAATGAAGACTGGGAGGCCTGAATATTACATACCTTCCCACGAACTATCTCGCGTGATGTGAAACTCATGTTTGCATGAACATGCAAGCAAATTGCTGATATGTTGGGATTGAGTCAGTTTTCATTTGTTTAAAGGTTTAAAAAGAAAATAAATGATGTACCAGGAATACGAAGGCAAAATGAATTTCACCACAGACGCGTGGACATCGGAAAACCACCGTGCATTTGTCGCGTTTTTGGTGCATCTAGAGCACGAAGGCATCCCACTGAGCTTTCCATTAGATATCATTGAGGTTCTGTCGGTGTCTTCTTACTTGAGGGTCTTATATGTTGATCAGAATACAATGACTATCACAATTGTATTCTTTAAGACTAAGGTGCCAGCTCCTCAAGTTCATGGTCAACGGATTTTCTACTTCTCGGTTGATAATGTGGTGTTCGTGGGTGGCCAAAGGGTAATAAATTACTTCTTTGCTAGATCACTTCTTGATAGTAAAGGAGTATATATATTTTGTCAGGTTAACTTAAACCTATTAGGTAATATGAACCTCTGAACTGAATGTGGCACGAATACGAAAACAATGGATTAAATGATAGATTATTGTATAGGCAATCCCTGTAAGATAGTATACAATCAGTCTAGACTAAGTGAATACGATTGTTTTCAAAGGCAACTCGTAGGCCTTCACTTTCTTTGTGATCTCACAGTGTTGAGACAGAAAGTGGGAAAACTCCTGACTTCAAATTCCTACGTTCCCACACGGTTTTGGAAAAGAATGGAAGGGGAAAAACTTATATATTATGTGAGAATGGAGTCCTTATATACATTTTAGAAACCATCCTTACTAAGCAATGAGTCATCACTGGATTGGTAAGATTATGCTTACAAACCAAGCCTTTTGGTGTGCTGAATCAGCTGCTTACTAAAGTACATGAGTAAAATATTACAAAGCATGACGAATCATGACAAAACATGATGAGTCATGGAAAGTCCTTACAAATCAGAATATTACCAGTCACATGACATGCTTACAAACATATCTGAATGGCTCACTGATGTAATCAAGAGGCTGAATAAACAAGAACAAATGGAAAGAGACAGAAACTACAAATACAACTAAATAAATAGAAACAAAGCTTTCATAAGTGAGAAGTATATCCTTTGTACACTCCTCTACTCATCTCCTTTTACACTGCTATTCGTATATGTCATGGTATGAACTCCATACCATGCATGACATTGGTATGAATTTACTTACATTGACGATACAGAAAATGACTTGTTGGTACCAGTCTCACACCGGGGAACAACTTGCAATTGTATTCGAAGAAATGCTGAAGGAATTTGGGATATTAGATAAAGTAAGGCATAAAACAGTAATACAAAACTTACACGCTGATCTGACAAACAGATGTTGAGCGTGACATGTGACAATGCCTCGAACAATGATGTCATGATTGACGAGCTCGAGATATTGGTCCCCGAGCAAACCCCCAACCTTGCAACTGTCATTCCTGCAATGGACCTTATTGATGAGCGGCTGACAACATATTCTTGCGATACCAAGTTCTTACCATCCATTCATTCTGCCATTGGACTTGCCAAGAAGATGCTTGACAGATACTATCAGCTGACGGATAAATCAGAGGTTTATCGGATTGCAATGAGTATGTCAAAAATTTCCGTTTCTATTGACTTATTAATGCTGATGTTTTTTTGGAATCACAGTCTTACACCCACACCATAAGCTATCTTACTTCAAGTCCGCAGGCTGGGAGGATGGATGGATCAAGATTGCAGAGGATCTCATCCGCAATGAGTTTGAGTGGTCCTACTTGAATATGGAGATTAGAGATGACGCTGACAGTGAGGTTGAGGCTGATGTTTCACCAGCAGTAGATACCTCTTGCTCGGTGCGTTGTTTTTCGTTATCATTCCTTTTACTATGACTGACCAACGTGTTCTACTTAGAATATTTTTGATGAGATGCAAGCACTCGCACCACCTAAGCTGACTGCCTTAGGAAACGAACTGGACCACTACCTTAACGCTGATGTTGAGAACGTTTTCTACCAATGCTATCGCATGGTGGCACGAGCACCGCACTTCCTATCCTCACTTATCATGCATGGCACTTGATTATCTTACAATTTCTGGTATGTTTGACTCGTTTCTTGACTGTGGATTGTTCTAATTTGTTTTGTAGCTACATCTGTAGATGTCGAACATCTTTTTAGCCGCAGAAGGCTCCTTCTTTGTCATGTTCATTCACGTCTGTCCACACAGTCGACGCGGGCGCTGTTGTGCCTCAACACTTGGAGCCGTCTGAACCTCATCAAGACAGAGGACATACTGGACATCTCTGCCTTGCCTGACATTGAGGGGGATGTTGAGGAGGAGCTTGAGGACAGGTGGGACAGGATCATGTTGAATTAACCTAGTACTTACTTACATCTTTGTTTTTGAACTATGTTAGTGTACCTGCCGCTATACTAGTGCACACCCGCCACTCGATTACCCGCAAACCCACCACAAGACCTGCACTCACCATGATGGGGGTGTGGGTATACCTGTGGGTGCGGGTGCGGGTGTGGGTGATGCTTGTGACACCCATGGGTACACCCATGTCATTCCCTACTCGGGCAGCTCCTTTTGGATTCATTTTGCCATCCCCACAGAACTTTTTGTAGAATGCCTCGACTAAGCACTGGACAGTACTATCGTTGACCGTCCATAATGTTCCAACGACACTCTTAACCCCAGCGAATTGCAGGCCAGCCGCTAGGTGTATCACTTTGTCGGGTGTCTTAAAGTCACTGACTGCAGTTTCACAGGCAGAAAGAAATACAAATTGATGCCGAGAGAGATCCATTTGGGGTGATATTGAGGAGTGAAAGTGGTTGGTCGTGCATGAGAAAGGCCGGCTCGAAGGAGGATCGACTTGTTGCGGTAATCCGTGCACAAATGAGTGCAGATGAGCCCCAATGGGTCCAAATGAGTCAAGGCAAGTCCAAACGAGTCCAGGCAAACCCAGACGAATGCAGACAGGTCAAGGGGTCAGAGCGAGGTAGACAAGCCAGAACAAACCAGAACAAGCCAGAAAATGAACCTGAGTGAGTGAGAGAAAGTGCAGACAAGTCAGGACAAACCAGAACAAGTTAGAATGTGTGTACACAGGCTGAAATGAGTTCAGTAAGGGTGAGAACAAATACATGCATGAGAACGAAATGTGCAGTCGTGTGTGAGTGAAATATTACTACCATACAGGTACTGGTAAGTCCATGGGTCTGAAAATGTCAACCTGTACCCATACCCATGCAGTTCCCTAGAAGAGGATAAGCTGTGGTGAAGCAGGTAGAGCCAGGGAGGTATGTGGGACATTGGAATAGTGAGAATATTGGAATATCCAAATTTGGTGATGTTTTAGGAGGTAGTACTGCCTTGGGAAGCCTATCCAAATCTAGTAAGAAGTGTGCCGCAAATATGGACTTGGAGGAGGATCCCAATTGATACATCTCAATGATACCTCACAACCACTGGTGAATTACTGGATTAATGTATCCTATTTTTCTCGGTAGTTACAATGTATTAGATGTATTAATATGACTATATGGGCTGCAAAATTGATGCCATGCCAATGATTGGATTGCCAATGTGTCAGGCATGAAAGTACTTGCTGAGGAGTAAGAATAAATATGGAGTAGCAAAAGTATATGTCATTGAAATGCATCAGAGTTTAAATCACAACTTTGCCCCTGTCAATTTCCTGGACTGCTCAATGTACAAAAAAAACTGCTGAGTGCTGAGCTAGTACACTGTTGTTGGTGTTTGTATGTCTGTCGGATGAGTGAATAGATGAATCGGAGTGACAGCAGATTGTTATCATCTTGACAACTCCCACCACTAGTACTAACATACGCACCACATATTCTAACAAAGTATGCCCCGTCCCGATCAGGCATCGAAGAACAGTTGTCTTGGAATGATAGTACAACGAGAGGTATGATACACGTACAGATATACAGCTGACAAGTACAAGTGATGGTAATGATTATTTCCACAACGTCCAGCTCCGCGGCTGACTTTTCGGTAAGTCCTCTCTCACCTTATGAGTCACATATCACTGTTAAGCGTGCGCCTCTCCATTAGCTCCATTGTCGCCATTTCCGTTCTTGTTCTTCCGGCGGATAACAACGTATGTGTCGCTTGACTCGTCACCCGAAACAGCTTCAATGTCCCCACCTACGTGGCCCGTGCGCTCAGGCTCAATAAGTTTGCTGCAAAGGCGTGAGGAACTGTCAGGATGCGAAACAAGACACTGACCGCTCAGCGCGAATCATGTTCAGGTCGTGGGAGAGAAGACCATGGCCGGCTACAGGTCCATAATACGAGATTCCTGCAAGGGAGCCGATGATGCACGTGCCCACGAGGATAGAGAGGTAGAAGCGGTACTGGGAGTACCATTTTGGTGCTGAAAAGGAGGCACGATCAGAAGGGAACCACGACCCTGCAACAAGGAGACTCACTCCAACCCATAGCCGTGACTCTATTATCGGCATACCACAGTGCGGTGAATCCAACCCACTGCCAGAGTAGCGCGAAAGTAGGTTGAAGGGTAATAGTCGACCAAGCCAAGACTGCGGGAGAGACGCCGAGGAGCAGACGGGGGGTAGCCCTTGGACCCGCCCATGCCACTAAATTCCATACCCCAGTGGATTGCACCTACATATAACATGAGCTAAGCTATCGAAGTAGAAGTGGGGTCACGTGCCAAGGAAGGACAGAAGCACTGCGCCATAGTGGACTTGGAAGTTGAGCGCTTGGTCCAAGATGTTCAACGCAACACCAGGGTCCATGTTCGTGATAACACCCATCGTCGCGAGACCTGCTTGGTGTGGCAAGATATACAGTAGTCGCAGACGACGCGATGTATGGGATGCCACCAGCGAGGCCCATGGCAAGATAGGGGGTTGGCACGGAGTTGGCGACTGCAGTGGTGATACCGAACTACATTGGATGATTAAAGCACTATGGTTAATAAGGCGAACGACCTGATCCGCACAAAGGGCGACGTACGAAAGAGTCTTTTGTTGGCTTGACACTGTCTACTGTGAACACGCCACCAGCGATCGAGCGCGCCCAGTCTGTCATTGAGTTCCCGACTTCCTCCTTCACATTCTGCCTCGCGTGCTCGATAGTCTGGCTGCCTGGTCTGCCAGAGACCGAGCTTGCTGCGAACCGTGCATGGACCTGGGAAAGGTTTACGGCTGTTGGACGGGCCGTAAATTGGAAAGAGCTTTGGAACTGCGGAGGACGACGAAGGGCGAGCGGGACACGACGAAGAGTGGTTGAGCGAGAAAGGGTACCAAAGAGTGTGTTCATAGTTGCAGTCAGATTAGTTGGGCTTGGATCAACCACGCCTTATAGAGCCACCCAAATGACGTCGTGTGACATCATACACAACAACACCATGGATTTCCAATAAGCCATCACAATATACTAAAGTTGGAAGCAGAGATTACAGGCATCGTTCCGCCGAAATGAAAATACAACGCCCATTCCATTTTGTACCAGGCCGCCGAGGGTACACGCACGACTTCGGAAGCACAAAAAGATCAATCAATAAGCGATCTACAAGCCCCACAGGGGAGGCTTTCCAAAACACGGGGTATCGCATGGTTCTAGAGCTACAGTTTTGATGAAAGATGTATCAATTCCATGAGAAAAATCCCAAATACAGATCCTCTGTAACGCGCGTAGTCAGCTTTTAGGCCAAAGCCGAGAAGCAAACACCTCACCTGATCTTCCCCGCACGAAACAATCTGCATATATAGTTTAAGATCCAATCAAGCTAAAAATATAATTGGAGGACGGACCTTGGTACAATCAAAACCCACACAGAATATCCTTCCTGTATGGCCGCCGTTCAGGTCAGCGACCAGCGCCCCTGTCTTCCTGTCCCACACCTGTGTCAACACAAAGTTATGAGCCTCATGCAATCCCCGCTATTGCATCCAACATACCTTTATGGTTAAATCATAGCTCCCACTGACAGCAAACTCCTCCCCAAGGGCGACGCTTCGCACAAGATGCGTATGTCTCTCTTGCTCACGCCGTGCAGCTAATCCGTGTGACCCACAAGCATGGCACACGACAGTGTTTGCATCTGGCCGCGGGGTATCAGGCATGGATCGTGTTAGGGAGGAATGCAAAAAGAATGGTGCTGTCCCCTGTCCCGGTATCATTGCAATATTATCTTGCGCATGCGATTGTGAGGAGGTCGAGGTGGGAACCGCGGCTGAAGGAATGCTGTTGAAACTCAGGGTTTGTCGAACCAGCCTTGCGACGAAGCTATATCAAACATTCGCAAATGCATGTCTATGATGAGCCAGACAACAAATATGGGGGCTTTGAAACTCGATAGAGGCAATGCTAAAGGACGTTATCTCAGTAATCATATTCACTAGTGGAAAATCGAGGAAGAGCTTCACCCTCGTGCATGGTGTTCCTCAAATGTGCTGATGAGCACGCCAGTATTTGCATTCCAAACGCGTATGGAACGGTCACCCAGAGCCAGACACTATCACGTCACCAACGACGGAAACGGGCGTTAACAGTACTGCACGATGTGCACGAAACACAAATTGGGGCTTCAAAGACGGAAACCCGTATGTTCTGGACAGTCCGATCTGGGAAAGTAAACCATTCAGTCAACTGGTAAATAGAGCTGTAAGCCAAGCAAAACCTTTGGAGCACGTTACTAGCCTGCCGTTATTAACACGAACACAAAGTACACTGTCAAGATGATCTTGCAGGACCTTGACCAGCTTGTCCTTGCCGAGGTCCCAGACAACAACACGCCTATCACTCCCTCCACTCACGCAACCCAGCACTGCTATCTCGCTCGCTCAGGGGGCTCCTCTCCATCTCCCAACTTTGCAAGTCAGAAGATACGCATAAGCTCAGGACACTAGAATCATGCATTCACCGACCACGCGCCGTACGCGGTCCGTGCGCAGATCCCACTCCCGGACAGTGCGGTCTTTCGACCACCCGTAATAGCACCTGCAGGGTGGGGACCGACCATCAACCCCTGCTGGATACGTCCATAACCAAAGGCATACACTGCGGCGTTGTGTCCACCGGCATCTGCACAAGGTAGTATACGCCTGCGATATGCACCCTGGCAGAAACGATTGCGTAGGATATGTGCGTTGGTGGAGGAGCTTATAGTCCGGCGCAAGATGCGCACTTCGTGGCAAACGCCATACTGCGATGTGATACGAGATATTGGAGTGATGGTAGTTGCCGAGGAGGAATAATGCAGTCGAAGTGATAGGTATGAGGAGATGTGATAGGCCCTGTGCTTCAATGTCGTCAACGTTCATCGGCATGGACGTCCAGTCTGAGTCATCCCCTATAAAATCGATGACATCTCCTGCGCCTTCACCGCTCCCTTCGTCTTCGTCCTCCTCTTCGTCTCCCATACCTTCATCTTCATCTCTTTCTTCGCGAACCTTCATCCGCAGGATCTGCATCGCCAAGCCCGTCCCAAGGGGTAGGCGCGGCAACGTCCGTGCGCCATTCCCAGCCGTGTGCATAGCAACGACGCCAAAGTACTTGGTCTACTGCGAGGGCATGCCAACGTTTAGAGACAAGAGAGCAGGTGAGCAAGGAAGCTGCTGGGAGATGCGTGAAAATGAGGAGAGAAAGTTCTGTGGGAAGGGACTAAATATTAATTAACTAATTAGTCAGGACTGTTGGATCAAAGACGTCAGACTCACCCCAATGATATCGAACTGCAACAGAGGGGTCATTCTGCGCTGCAGACTTGCAAGCACAGAACGAGGGAGACACTCGAGGAGCTTGTAGGTCATCTCTGTGAACGTTCATGCGACCAACAGCATCGCATTTTGGGTGGGTGGGTAGGGGTGCGAGAAGCGAAATGATCATTGTAGTGCCAGATGCAGCAGATTAGATACGAACCTTCGCGCTCCCTATCATTCGATGCCATGGTAGCCAAATGCCAGTCAAGGCTCCGTGCGATACCCTTGCCTTTGATGTCTACCGGTGATCCCGTCCAAATACTACTGCATAGTGGGATTCGTTGCTCAGGTGACCTGTGTTCTTGTTGAACTGCAAGTCAGTTCTGTAGTTCGCTGGTTTCAGAGCTATCCCCAAACCCGAGCTGGTAGTCGCTTCGCTGGCAGTGCTGCAGCTTTGTGAGAATGCGAGCTTGAGCCCTTTGATATCTGCATCTGAAAAATCCGTCCATCGGTGGGACTTATCATAATTTCTGGTGGGGAGTTGATGCGCTGTGGTGGTACAAGAGGTCTGGGTGCGCAGCCAGATGTCTCTAGAGGTCTATACTCAAATGTTGAGGGAAGAACTGGGATGGACCTAAACCGTTACTAAATGGCCTAAAATGGGAAATATCACCTTCCAATCATATCGACATTTCAACAGACGCTGGGGCTGGTGGGGCTGAGATAATCATTCACCGAGGACTCGGAAGCGAGCAAGTCCGTTTAATTATATTCGCTAAGCCCCGCTGTAAGTAAAAGAACTTCGATGGAACCCAAATATTGCGATGTCTACAGCTGCACAGCAAAGCAGACATGGATTTAATTATAATGACGAGGACAGAAGATTCAGCGACATGACCACGACCCACCATAGTCCATGTACTAGTAAGTGTCTATCCCGTAACGCTTTCTGAATCTGCTCATGGAGTCAGAAAAGACTTGGAGCTTGAATGACATCCCGGATTCACGAAGTCAACACATTCTCCTTCAGAGACGCGTTCCCCTTCAGAGACTTATCCTCCTTGAGCGACGTATACTCCTTGAGAGATGCATCTTCCTTGGGCGATGCATTTGCAAAATCTGGCTCAATGATATTCACCACTCACGATCCATTATTCAATGATCCTGTCCTCCTCAAAGATTATACGATCCGTGGTATGGGACGTAACGTTCATCCCTGGCACCCGTCTCCTCGTCACTTGCTCTACAGACGAAAGTATCCCGGATATGCGATTTGGACACGGGGAAACAAGTGGAAGAGCCCTTGTTGGATCACGATCACGAATTCCGGGCAGTTGCGACGTCCCCCGATGGGCGTTGGATTGTGAGTAGAGGAGATAACGGAAGCATCCTGGTATGGGGAAAGTTGCAACAAAGAAGAGCGTTCCGGTCTCATTCCAGGGCTACGAGAGTCAGGTTTGGGGCGTCTTATTTGCAACCAGACAGTGAGACATTTGCAAGTGCATTAGAAGAGGGACAGTTTGCGTGTGGAAGAGGGAGACGGGGGAAATAGTCCTTGGAACACTCAAAGTGGGCAGTGAGGTCAACTCGGTGTTGTATTTCCCTGATGGGAAGAAACTAGTAGCAGGCCACCGTGAAACACACCATCATTAATTTGACATGTTTAGTCTATAGCTTTGCATTGGAGGGTTTTACTGATGCACGCGCATGTGTCAGGTATATCCCTTCTTCAAGATGCAAACGGCTACGATATCTCTAGTGTTCTGACGTTCATTATGTTATCAACAACAACACTGTCCTTCACCTGCGCAGTGATATTGCGGTCCGAAGCAATTCTCCTGTACATCCCACCACGCTGCTGCGCCAACAAAAGTGCGCTAAAAGGCTGTCCAAGGTAAACGATGAACCTCAACGCTCGATGAAACTCCGCCTCATGGTCCTCTACTAGGGGGCCAGAGAGGCAAATCGTCCAAGCTTTGCGACTCGTCTTCAGAGTCAGGCAGGTCGAGATCATAATGATTCCACGGTCGTATGAGGAAGAATGTCTGATGTGCAGGCCTTCTAGGCGAGAATTGAATCAGTCTGTCTGCCGTTGTGATTTGTAGGTCTCGGAGCCCGTCTGCCTTGACATCATAGACAAGACATGTACCCTGGTCTTGAACACGCCTCAATTGGACTTTTGTGAGAAGAAAGGCGATACAAGGTAGTTGCAGTCTGGCGTTCGCGAAACGAGGGGGATTAAGGTTGTCAAGGAGGGAATACAGTTTCAAAACAGAGTCCACAGCCACAGTATTTCGCAGCGCAGAGATTGATGTCTGCATTTCGTCTTCAGATAGAGGTAGCGGTGTGGACGGTGGAGCTTTGTACGACGTGATGTTCAGCCGGGAGACAGCTGTTAAAGTCGGATGATTTTCCAACCCAGTCCAGGGCAGTTATGTCGCCCGACCGAGCGATGATCTCCTGTAAGAGGCGCCCAAGCGCATTTTGTTTATTCTCGCCGTAAACGACATGTAAATGAATGCCGAAGATGCCAAACAATGAATACGCGATATCTTCCTGCAACGAGGTGACACGGCTCGATGACCATCGGAGTTTCTCTCGCGCGCCCCTCATTCCCTCCGGTTTGAAGTGACGAGGGTCTGAGTATTTATACCTGTTGAATCTGCAAGCTCTTGCATGATAATGTCAGACTCCTTGTGATTGGGAGAGCGGTCATCAAGGTAGAGGGTCCAATTTTGTGTGTAGAAGAGAATGATTTTTGGCAGCGAGGAATTCCTGAACAGTCCATCCCCGCGTGTTCCAAGTGCAGGCTGCGAGTGCGCCGGGCTTCGACGAAGGCGGGACGTCTGACAAGTGGACTATCGTAAGAGCTGAATTACGATACTAGACGAACATGGAGTTGACCGATCGTGTGATCTCAACATTGTTATTCTGGTCGATGCAACAGGTGTCGCTCCACGCCCAGAAATAGCCAGCATCACGAGCGACTTTGCAGAACTTCTGCAACTTCACAGTTTCTCCGACTGGATTCAAGTTGTAAACACCTTTGACCTGAACGTCATGCAGCAGCGGATCCCTGCTCCCCCACCTATGTGACAACATAGCCCAACTGAAGTATTTCTCGACCTCTTCTTCGATGAGCCCCGTTGGGACGGGCGCATATGTAATCGATAATGACAAGATCTTCTTGTACTCTGTGGTTTCCATGAAAGCATTTATTTGTCCCTCTTGGTTGCATAAATGACCAGTGGAGGTGTTGAGTAGACGAAATGGGGAATTTTCCAGCCTAGCATAAATGGCTTGTCGAATCGCGTGATTTACTTGGCTGACATACTGCTGGCGCAGTTCTGGAGATATGGAGTTAATCGTATTCAAGTCGGCGCGCAAGTTCCTTGAGGCTTACCTCGGTCGTATGCATCATCCAACTTAGAGAGCATGATGTTGAAGACCTCGATTGCTTCATTATAGCGTTCAGCTCTATGATGCACTCCATGCATCACTTCGTATGCAAGATACGACGAAGGGTTGAGTTCGATGACCTGTACATTTGCGGTATTAGAATAGTTACTACGTAAATGATGGATGTCATTTACACCTTTTCTGCGTCTTGAAGGGCCTTCACATAGGCCTTACGGCGGAGCACAAGAAGGGACTCTTATGAGGGGTTCAGCACGAGCGCTGCCGAATATAGTCCGATAGTCATCTCATAATTTCCCCCGCCAATAGCCTCGTCTGCCTTTGTGACACAGCGTACAGCGCAGTTTATCTTGAAGGCTAATCCACCCCAGAGTAAGTCTCATGCTCAAGTCATCCAAGATCTCCAGCACTCACCAGTGGACCATCCGAGGTACCTGTCTTTTGCATCCCCTCCGATTATCCGCATCATATATTGGTAAGATTCGACCGCCTTGGTCACTCGATCGGCGTGGAGGAATATGTCGCATCGTCTTTGGTTGACAGTTTTGCCATAACGAATTCAAGTCCCAGCCGAAGAGCTGTCCAGTACATCATTGATCAGTAGAAATTTGTTCTGCGACGTTATGGTGACGCACCAGCGCAAATAGCTTCGATTCGGATTCAAAAAGTGTTCTGCGAGAGAACCAGTCGGCTATACTGAGAATACTATCGTTGAGTCGATCGGCGGCTTCGCTGTACCACTGCTCATCCTCAAAATCAGCTAAAGCAAGCACCGCACGTAGACATGACTGAAGAATGTATTTCAGCATGAGAAAACTCATGAGGTCTAGCATGAAGCTCACGTTAACGACGCTGCGCGAACGTGTATGTGAGTGTTGATCAGGGGTGACGATGTCTTTAAGTCGTCGCATTGCTTCATCGTGACAATTGGCACTAAAAAGTGTAACAGCCTGGAAAGAAATGACATCGTTAGATAAAGATGTCAGCGAATAGTGACGAGAGTACCTTGATTAATAGTACAAGATTGATGGCAATTGGATCATGATTCGAAAATACGAGAGAGAGATCAAAAGCTTCCATGGCATCACAGAGTTGGTCATTGCCGCAGAGGGCGATGCCCTTGGAAATGTAGCCCAATAACGAGGGCTGGATAGCAATAGACTATGCCAATAAGTTCAGTCAATCTATGTTCAACGGCATCATGATAGGGAGGGCATCCGACCTTGGCTGCGTCTTGAAGTGCACCATCCCACTCAAGATGTCGCGCCCTTACAAGTGAGCGATTGGCATACGTGTCGTGGCTGTTGCCACCTTCGCTGATTTTTTGGGTCAGCAGCTCTTTAGCGGTATCCAGATCGGTAATGGATGCATCGAGGACCGTCGTCTTTATAGCGAGGATCTACATGAAAGAAGCTCACATTCCATATAAGTAGACGCATCGAAAGTAAAAAGCTCACGTCAAGTAATGAGTGATTGTCATCACCGCCAGATGCTTCGTCACTTTCCGAGGGATGATTGCTCAAACTGCCGTGATCATCAGTTATTAAAGGTGAGAACTAGACACGAGCCTCAGTCACGGGTAAAGAGACTAAATTGGTGTACTACTACGAACCTAGACACGAGCCTATGAATGCATATAGTGAGTACAATGATATAACGAAGAGAGGGAACTAACAATACTCACCTCAGTCACGGGTAAAGAGACTGAGGTGAGTTGACGGTTGCTCGATGTCTTAAGTAGGATGAAAAAAGGGGAAAAGGAGTCAGGTACTGTAACTTGGTGTCTCTGATATATATATGTCACTTGTCGTGACGTCTGGGTGGTCAGGCGGACGCTATAGGCTGCTCTTGACACTCCCACTCGCCGGACCAACCGGACGACAGAGCCCCATCTCCTCTCGATGACGCGCCACGGCCGGACGAGGCAATGCCTTCGTGAGGCTATCAGCCAGCATCTCCGACGTTGACTTGTATTCGAGTTTGATCTGATTAGTGTCGATGAGGCTGCGGATGAGATGGTAATGGACACGGATGTGCTTAGCCTTCTCGTGGAACTTGGGGTTCTTGGATAGGGCGAGGCTAGCTTGGTTGTCACCATAGAGGAGAGGGGGATCATATAGGTCCGGGTCGACGCGGAAGTCGTGAAGTAGTTGGATGAGGTATAGCGCCTCGCGGGAGGCATTCGAGAGTCCAATATACTCTGCTTCCGTTGTTGACGTCGCAACAACAGACTGCTTTTGAGCCTTCCAGCTGACGGGACCACCAAACAGCTGATAGACGTATGCGCTGGTGGACTTACTGTCATCACGGTCTGCAGCATAGTCTGAGTCAGAGTGGCCGATGAGGCCCTCATCATTTAAGCCGAAGACGAGGGTGAGGTCCGCTGTACCACGGATGTACCGAAGCAGGTGCTTGAGCTGACGGTGATGTTCAATGCCAGGGTTCTCCATGTAGCGAGAGAGGCAGGACACAGCAAACGCGATATCGGGGTGAGTTGTCCTCATGGCATAGTTGAGCTCACCGATGGTGCGGCGGTAGGGAATGGATGCAATGGTGGTCGCCTCGTCTACAGTGGGGGCTCGAGTGGCCTTCTGGAGTACAATTCCTGGAGTCATGGGCGTGCCAACTGGGTTACACTGAGACATTCCCGCGTTCTCCAGGATCTTCTCCAGGTAAGTCTTTTGGCTGATGGATAGGAGGTGTTTCTCGCGATCACGAGTGATATGCATGCCGAGAAAATGTCTGGCGGGGCCAAGATCTGCGAGGTCGAAGCGTTGCTTGAGCTGTTCTTTGAAGGAGTTGAGGTAGTCGCGAGAATTCGACGCGGTAAGCATGTCGTCGACGTATACGACGAGCCAGATAACTCTGTCTCCTTCGTGGAGGACGTACAGACTGTGATCAGCCTCGCTTCGAACGAATTTGAAACCTTCTTTCCGCAGATACTCATCAAGTGTTTGATTCCACTCATAGCCCGCCTGCTTCAACCCGTATAACGCCTTCTCCAGCTTCCAAACCCAGTCCGGATGTTCTGGGTCCTCGAAGCCAGCTGGCTGCTTGAGGTATATGTCCTCCTTGAGTTCAGCGTTAAGGAAAGCCGTACGTACGTCCATTTGATCCAGCTCAAGGTCAAACTTTGCAGCGAGTGCGAGGAGGATTCGGACAGTGTCGTACTTAGCGACAGCTGCGAATGTCTCCGTATAGTCGATCCCCTCAACCTGAGTGTAACCCTGGGCGACGAAGCGGGCCTTGTGCCGAGTGACGTTGCCGTCCTCGTCTGACTTCACAGAGAATACCCACCTGGATCCAATGGCCTTCCTACCTTCTGGAAGTGGCATCAGGCGGTGAGTCTTCAAGTCCTGCATGGATTGCAGTTCCGACTTGCAGGCGTCTGACCACAGTGGCCATTCAGGTAGGGTTCGTGCCGTGTTGATGGAGTTTGGTATGATAGGTTTGGGAGGTGTAGGGATGGAAGGCGAGGGCGAAGGTGTGGGTGTAGGAGTGGAAGGTGCGTTTGTTGATGTGTGCATTGCGGATTCGATTGAGTCTGGTGCAGGCTCTGCTGGTACTGGTACGTAGGTCCAACGCTCGGCTACGGGGATGCGTCTGGTGGGTATGGCCGTTGTGCTGGGTTTGCTTGGGTCAATGTGATGGGTTGGCTGGCGCTGTCGTGCACTTCGGCGAGGAGCTGGTGCATCAGGAGGCGGAGCTGGTGGTGCAGTTGGGAGGCAGAGCTGGTGGTGCGTTTTGCGCATTTGGCACATTTGGTGGTGCGTCTGTGTCTGCGTCTGGTGGGCCATTTCCTCCCACTGATACCTGCGGCACAGCAGTGACAGCAGGGGTCACTGGCGGCTCACCAGATGGAGGGGCATCTCCCACCTGAGGTGCTGACAACAGGTATGGGGTTAGCAGCACCCACAAGCAAGTGTAGGGGGGACGAAGTAGGGTCACCGTAGAAGACGGACTCATCAAAGTGTACATGACGAGACCGCACAACACGCTTAGCTGACATGTCCCAGAGGACATAGCCAGCAGTTCCGTACGTGGCCTAGCAGGAAGCAACGACGAGAGACGAACTCGTACTTGCGGCGGGTGTCGTCAGGGATGTGGGAGTAAGCAAGGCAGCCGAATGGGCGCAGGTAGGCGATGTCAGGCTTGCGGCCATAGAAGGCCTCAAAAGGAGAACGGCCACCAAGGGCCGAGGAGGGAAGGACATTCTTGATGTGCGCCGAGTTCAGGATCGCCCAACCCCAGAAAGAACGAGGGAATCCGCTCTGGTGGTGGCAGCTGAGGGCGCGGGTCACGACAGTTTGGTGACCACAGCTCCGCAACACCATTCTGCTGGGGTGTGTAGGGCATTGTCACCTCATGCTCGATCCCCCGATCCGTCAAGTACTGAAGGAACTCTCGCGACACGTACTCCCCGCCGTTGTCACTACGGAGGCGTTTAATACGTCCCCCAGACTGCGTCTCCATCCAAGGTACGAACTTCCTGAAGAGCTCGAAGACAGTCGGATTTTGCCTTCATGAGGTACACCAGGGAATACCGGGTGTAGTCGTCAGTGAAGACAACGAAGTAGGAGTCACCTGAGGAGGAGGTGACATTCACGGGCCCCCAAACGTCCGAATGCACGAGCTCAGCAGGGGCAGAAGCGCGCCGCGCAGAAGTGGGGAAAGGTGAGCGTTTGTGCTTGCCCATGATGCATGACACACAATGAATGGCGTCAGCACCGTCACTAACAGGAAGGAGGGATGCAGGGTCGATGGAGATGCCATCAGCATGCTCACTAGCCTTCAGGACAGTCGAGAAGCCGGTGTGACCCAATCTGCGATGCCAAGTGTGCAGGGACAAGGCAGCGGAGGATGATTTGACAAGCATCGCGGATGCATCAGCGTTTCTGGTAGCGTATGTAGCGTCGAGCATGTACAGCCCATTACAAGGGTGAACATGAGCAAGTGGTGGCCCTTGGCCATCGTTAGCACTAAGCATGCCCCCTTTGGAGGTAGAGATGAAGGAAATGTGTTCAGACGCGAGACACGACACCGAAATGAGTGTGCACCGGAGGTCAGGGACGTGGAGGAAGTCAAAGTCCCGGTCCGTTGAGGTGTCTTCGTACTGCAGGGCAAGCCTTACTGTTCCCCAGCCAGGGGCCATGACTACATGGTTGTCGGCGAGTTTCACACGGATTGGCTCATATAGCCTCGTATAGTGAGCAAAGCGTGATATATCAGGCTCCATATGAGCCGTTGCAGCAGAGTCTACATGTAGGGAGCCCGCGGGTACATTAAGAGATGATGAGATATTGGCAGAGTGCTCTTTTAGGGAGAGGACGAAAGGAGGGTGTGATACGGCATTCGCGTTAGGTTGGTCTGCCGGAGAGACTTCCATGTTAGTGGCAATAGCGGCAGTGGAAGAAACGGGTGAGGCTGACTTCGGGTTCTTCTCCTCCTTTGATAGGCGTGCACGGCACTGTAGCCAGATGTGACCAGCCTTGGTACAGTGTCCACACTTCGGGCGCCACCCAAGCACCCATCCATCGCCCTTCGACTCATCAAACCCTTTGGGAGGGACACGGTCAGTTTTGGAGGGACCGTTCACAGCACCCCGATGTCCGGAGAACATCGCAGCGTGCTCAGTGTTACCACCGTTCGCGGTGCGATGAAGCTCCTGGGTCTTCAGACGATTGACGATGTCATTGAGGTCGAGGGGCGTGCTACTGTTGATGAGAGTTTGACGAAAGGGGTCATAGTAGTCGGGGAGTGCACGTAGCAGGATGTGGACGAATATGGCATCCGGAACCTTGTATTCGTTCGGACTTGGGGTGGCCGTGGTGGTTGCTGCTGTAGCCGATGGAGGGTTAATGGAGAGAGCTGCGAGGTCAGATTTTAGCACAACGAGCCTCTGGAGCATCTCGGCAATCGAGGCACTGTCGTGTGCCTTTGGAATTGTGAAGAGCCGATCAAGATATTGGTTAAATCGGATAGCCTTCTGGGGTAAATATTTACCAGCCAGGGCGTCCCAACCTATCTTCGGGTCCTCCGTGTCACGGAGGTACACAAAATCCTGGGCATCTATAGCAGTAGACAGTGCACTGAGGGCGAGCAAGCGACGCTGCTTGTACAACCTTACGCGCTCGTCGTGTTTCTCCTTCCGGAGGACGTTCTGGTCCGGGTCAGTGAGTGGAGCAGGAGGTGAGGGTTCCTTCTCATCCCCGCTGATATAGGGCCATAACCCGAGCCCACCAGCCCACATCTTGAATCCAGTTGCCCATTGGGAGTAATTTGAGCCGTCGAGGGTAAGCTTCTCGTGCGGGTACTTTTCAGTTTTCGGGAGAGAGTCCGAAGATGACGTCATGGTAATATAGTGATAGTAAGGGGGTCAATGAGGAGTGACAGTTCCGATATTGGTTTGAACCAGTCAGGAACTGCGATGGGTGAACGAGCGTTCGAGAAGTACCAGTCCGAGTAAGAGAGATGGGAGATAGTGCCGCTATCCTTTAGGCAGGGCTCATAACCTATTAAAGGTGAGAACTAGACACGAGCCTCAGTCACGGGTAAAGAGACTAAATTGGTGTACTACTACGAACCTAGACACGAGCCTATGAATGCATATAGTGAGTACAATGATATAACGAAGAGAGGGAACTAACAATACTCACCTCAGTCACGGGTAAAGAGACTGAGGTGAGTTGACGGTTGCTCGATGTCTTAAGTAGGATGAAAAAAGGGGAAAAGGAGTCAGGTACTGTAACTTGGTGTCTCTGATATATATATGTCACTTGTCGTGACGTCTGGGTGGTCAGGCGGACGCTATAGGCTGCTCTTGACATCAGTGAGCTCGCCATTGTCATGATCCTCTGAGGGATGTTGCTCGAGTATGTCCTTGATAGACCAGAGCCAAACCTTCCCTTGAACATCTCCGCTGACAAGCAGTTCTCCATTGGGAGAAATTGCAACACAGTTAACCCCCGTGGTATGTATGAGTGCCTTTCCCATGTGCTGGTGCGTCTCTGTGTTCCACAGCCGCACGGTAGTGTCGTCCGAGGCAGTGGCAATGAAAGAGCCATCAGACGAGATGGCGAGTGAGAGGACCCAAGCATCATGACCGATACAAGGTTGACCGATCTGAGTCGATGAGTCCCAGAACTTGACTGTTTTGTCATATGATGTGGAGACAAGTTGCTGGCCGTCAGCTGACCAGACAACGCTTCGAACCAAACCTTGGTGAGCGTATATTTCGAGAAAGACTTCGGCGTTATTGGCGTTCCAAACCCGGATGGTACGGTCAGACCCAGATGCTAATTTTAGCCCATCTGGGCTGAACGCCACACTGAACACCGAAGTACGATGACCCTTGAATGTTTCGAGGACAGTTCCAGTCTCTGTATCCCATACAATAACCGTTTTATCTTCTGACCCACTAGCGACTCTCTTTCCATCGGGGGAGAAGCACACCGATAAAATCCAACTTCTATGTTTTATCAGTGATGACTTGATTACCATCTGGTTGTTCAAGTTCTTGACGTCCCAGATGATGATGGTATTATCACATCCACCGCTCACAACCTGCATTTCGTCTGGCGATATGGCCACTGCTTGCACTCCATCCTTGTGTCCCTTGAAGGGCCCTCCTACCAACGTTCCATTTTGCACATCCCATATTCGCAGGGTGCCGTCCATTGAACCTGTGACGACCCGTCGGTCGTCTTTGAAGAATGCGGATGCTTGCACTGATTCCGTGTGCCCTTGCATCGTCCGCATTGGCGTTAGTTGCTCTCGTATTATCGGCGCTGGCTGCCTTTTCAGATTGGGATATGCATCTCTTGCTGCATCAGGCACCCCTGACATGTTGCATTGACCTAGGCACAGAGATCGACGGTCAGTAGCATTTGAGGTGGACGAGGGGCTTACTTTGTGAATATAGTACGTCGTGTGGTGGAGGTTACCTTGTTTACAGGGTCACCTTTCAACTTTTCAGAAGTATAAAGTTATGCATCCGTGGGAAGTAGATTTCGCTCCAAAGCTAAGCCGAGTTTGTAAAATGAAATTTGGCCTTATGTATCTTAGCTGTTATCAGTTCACTGATGGCACGTTACCTCGTTATTTGTGTACCGGATAGGATGAGAAGACATGAAGTCGAAGATAAGATGAGCAATGGCATGCAGGCAGTGCAGTGTAGCAGGATGCAACCTGCATGCACAAACCCAAGATACAGAGAACCTGAATGATACCCACTGGCAGGTCGCGAGGCTAGCAACGAAATATATCCTCACTGTAGATGAGTCGGCCACAGGTCACTGCGTAGTACGTACGTCACTCCAGTAAGGTTCAATGAAAACCACGCGTATGCAGTGAGGCAATGACTCAGATGCCTAGTTCGATTGCCGTGATGGACTGAGGCAGTGAAGTGAAGAACTTCGATGGAACATCTACAGCTGCCCATCATATATCATAGCCCATGTAAGTGTCTGCCCCCCCGTAATGCTTTTGCTGACGAAGACAAAAAAGACTTGGGTCTCGAATGTCATCCCAGATTCACGAAGACGACGCATCCTTCAGAGACGCATCCTCCTCGAGTAATGTATCCTCCTTGAGCACTGTATTTTCAGAACCTAGCTCAATGACGCCCACCACTCACGATCCATTATTCAAAGGGTCTGCTCTCCTCGAAGGCCATAGATCCGTGGTATGGGACGTAACGTTCATCCCTGGCACCCGTCTCCTCGTCACTTGCTCCCCGGACAAAAGTATTCGGGTATGGGATTTGGACACGGGGAAACAAGTGGGAAAGCTTTCGCGGGGTCACGATTGCGAATTCTGGGCAGTTGCAGCGTCCCCTGATGGGCGTTGGATTGTGAGTGGAGGAGATAATGGGAGCATCCTGGTCTGGGAAGTTGCAACAAAGAAGAGCGTGCCGGTCTCGTTCAGGGGCCATGCGAATGTGGTTTGGAGTGTTGTATTTGCACCAGATAGCGAGACATTTGCAAGTGCATCATGGAACAAAACGGTATGCGTGTGGAAGAGAGAGACGGGAAGAATGGTCCTCGGGCCGTTCAAAGTGGACAGTAATGCAAACTCGGTGTCGTACTCCCCAGATGGGACAAAACTTGCAGCAGGCACAAATGAACACATCATCATTTGGAATACAGTAACGGGAAAAGCACTGCTGAAAATAGAACAAAGGGCATACAGAGTCGCATTCACTCCAGATGGTCTCCGTCTTGTCAGTGGAAACTCGAAAGACATCCGAATTTCAGACGCTACCACTGGAAACATCATCAAACAATTTGACGCACACACCGAACTCATCGAATCACTAGCCATTGCTCCCAATGGCACAAAATTCGCCACCACATCATACGACAATACGACGCGTTTTTTTGACCTGACAACATTCGAACCCATTGGCGAGCCACTCGAGCACCCTGATTCCGTGTACTCCGTGGCTTTTTCCGAGGACAGCCAGCTCATCGCGACCGGTTGTGCCGACAAGCTCGCTCGCACATGGACAGTTCCTCTGACCGAGTCAGAGAAGGAGTCCCAACAGGTGAGCAAATTCTACCTTTTTTTTCACCATCCCTAACCGTCCTTCCAGCCGGAGATAATCCCAGACTTAACATCACGAGACGATGAACTTCCGCCGAGATTCTTTGACGGTGTTAGTCCTCGTTTAGCTTCATCTTGAGCATAGCTGAGCCCATGTCCAGGTCAACACAAATTATCCACCCCGCCGCTCCAACCACATCCCATACGGAGTGCCACAGCACTCTGCACCACAGTCTCGCATCATGACCTTAGTAAATCGTCTACCATTTCGCAGGAAATCCCAACAAGCACAACCCTCATCAGGACATCTCCACCGTGACCACCCCAACAAGGTCGCGCAGTTCCTGCAGCGGCACGTCCCCTTTCGTCGGTCGATATCTAGCCCGGGCCAGCCACAAGTCGTCAACGTCGCAGCTGCACATGGTAAAGAGGTAACGTAACCCTTCTTACTTCTCGTTCCCTCTTTGTTGATTGACACTCTACAGCGTGTTATTGTTGTCTCCGTGCCCCATTACAAGAAAGTCAATGACACCCGACGTCCGGCTAGAGAAGAGCCTGTGTCGCACGACACGGCACAAAGCGACACAACGTCTGTGATCTCTTACACCGATTCACTCCCGAACGTGCATTGGTTCATGGCATTCCTTTGCTATCTCTCCTGCTGGTCTGATGGTAGACTGAGGATGCCTCCGCGATGGAGCTTGGAGCCCGCCCAGTCATCACACCGGGGTAATGATGGTGATGCTCACGCTCGCAGTTAGATCATCGTGCTTTCATTTCTATTCACTTGCATTTCTTGATTTCGCACTGTGTCCGCATTGCCGCGTTGATCACAAGCTTCTACACACACACACACAGATACCAAATCTGATGCCACGGTTGCACATCATTGTCGCTGTGCATTATATGGCCCATCTCTACACAGGCAATTGTAGATACTGATGTATCCTGACGTCCTGTTTATGATGCTCGAGTGATATGTAATATAGACATCAACGAAATACAAAATGCAGCCAGTATCCTTCATTGCACATGAAAGAAATGCCCAAATAAACAAGTACGTATATAAGCCCATATAGATCAACGTGTCTGAGAAGCATGCTCCCAGCTTCCATCTCCACTGCCACTGCCGCTCCCAGGGCTTGCAGATCTAACATCAGGAGTTACATCATGCTCCCCTCGAGGCTCGTCTCTGTACACTGGAGCAGGGCCGGCAGACGGTGGGTCATCATCGTCCAAGAACCCAGAGTGAAACTCTGCGCCACGCAACCGAGTCTCTTCATCTGCATCCTCGTCATCCGACACCTCCCCAAACGCATCATACAACTCCTTGGCACGAGGCCTGCCTTGCCTCGAGACTGAGCTCATCTGCAGTTCGTCACCTGCGCTGAGCGCAGCGTACGCTCGATGCTTCACACGGCGTCTCCAGAAGAACACTCCTGCACCCACACCGAAGAGCACTACTGCGCCGATGGCGCCGAAGAACCATTTCTGGCTAGACACGAGGTTGGACATGTCTGAGAACCAGCCTTCATCTGGTGTGGGCGTCATCGTCGCTGTCGCCGGTGCGGATGGGGATGGGAACGCAGGTTTGCTGGCCTCGCCCTCGGCAGTACCGTGGTCATCTGGGAGACCTGAAGTGGGTTTAGGGTGGGATTTGCTGGATGTCGATGTGGGGATGTTAATTGCGTCATCGTTAGCTGTGGAAGGAAGCTGGTACTCTGAAAGCGGGAGAGCGTAGGTTGTTGAGACAGTGGGATCAATAGTTGAGCCCCAGAACATGAGACGCCATCCATGGAAAGTTCCGCTGTGCCCCTCGGATGATTGGTCAGAGACCTTGAGCGTCCAGGTGCCGATCATATTTTCACCCCTACGAAAACACTTAACAATCTTGAAGGAGTCTTGGAAAACATAATAATCATACCAGTGCTTGACGGACATAAATCTCCACCCTCTAAAACCAGTCCCGGCGTGGTCGCCATCCCGCTTTGCTGCAAGAACGCTACGCACTCCACCAGGGCTTGTGAGCTCAACTTCGACATCCCCGCGCTTGGTGTGCGATATCCACACTCTAACTGTCACGTGCTCCAACCCCTCGAAGTTGTGCGTGTCAAGCATGTCCTGCGTTACCGTGAACGAGCTCGTAAGACCTCCAGGGATAATCGGCTGCCCGCCTTCCATGTCTCCATCCTCAGTAAGTAAAGTGCCGTTGTCGATCTGTATGGCAGGAGGGTGGAAACGCGCTTGTGGTTTCACAAGCTGCCAATCTTGTGCTGCTTGAATATAGGCGTAGGCATCAAGCTTCCCGAAGCCATATTTATACGAATACATCTGTCCAGAAGCCATGGGTTCCCAGTCAGGATCTTCAGGGTTTATCATCCGGGCGGTTTTCACGCAAAGATGTTGTATGTCTCGCCATGTCAGGTCAGGTCTGTCATGAAAAATTCGTTAGTACAATCTCTGTGAAGGGATAAGGGTCTCACCGAACTTGAAGCACCAAAGCAAATACACCAGCTGCATTGGGGGCGGCGGCGGAGGTGCCACCGTGAGTGTCGGAGCATTTGTTGTGGGTGTCAGTAGTGACCTTCAAATAACCTCAGTTGGCTTCGGCGTGCGGAGTCGCAGGCTTACAATATGTTGACCGCTCCCTGAACTGTATGCTACAACCATATTGGCAGAGCAGGGTTCAGAATAGTATGGGTGTAGGCCTTTGAAGTCTACAGCCGAGACGGTGACGGAGTATATGCTGTTGGTGTACCCATCAAAATTGCACTGGTCTCCCTGCGCAGCCCCGTTCCCGCTGGCAAAGACATATATTGATCCTTTCCCATCCCTACCGTTTTGTATGCCGTTAACAAAGGCCTTTTCAATGATATATCCCGGCGCTTCCATCGACCTGCCGTCATCAGGTGGTCCCCAACTGCAACTAAAGATGGACACGTTGTGTAAGCCGTAGTTCAAGGCAGCTGCTTCGTCAGCGTCGGTTATAGGCCCAGATAATATGCGTACGCCAGCAACTTTTGACTTGTAAGCGAGTCCGACACCGCAGACGTCATTCTTGACTGCGGCGATCTGACCAGCACAGCGCGTACCGTGATTATCATTTGAAAGAACTGGGGTGGGCAAATCGGTGTGGTCGTTAAAGTCGTATGAATTGTCAGCATCCTGTGAGAAAGTCAGCGCCGAAATGAATCACACAGCGTATGGCGCACAAAGTTTTCAGCCAAGTCCCGACTCTGGTAGTCCAATCCATCATCTACCAGGGAAGTAATGACGCCTTCCCCCATGATACCCATTTCCCACACACCCGTCACGTTCATCATATGCTCGGGGGTACTGGTCATTAACGATATGCCATTGCTCTGTAAATAGGGGGTCCACGAATCCAAGTCGTTCTGCGATGATTTCGGATGCTTTCGGTTGAGGGTCGCCAGGAGTTACGGGAGGTGGTGCACGTTCTAGAGAAGAACCGTCTCGCTTTATCCGTTGGCGGGGTATCTGGGGGGATAAATATTTTATGGACGATAATATGCGGTGTGCACGGGCTTGGCGACCCGCCCGTGGGTATAAGCTAGTGGAATGCCCTGCAAGGGTGACCAAATTCTCGAACCTGCCGAGGACTCTATCTGAGACTGTCCTTGGAGAAACACTGGGCATGAGCTTTGAAGAGCGTACTAGCCATAGGTTTTGTAGTTCTCCGACCTGCTCGACGAGTTCTACTCCAAGTTCTCCGATGCATTCATTTAGAGTTGCGCCTGCAGAGGGGTGATGTTCGAGGACATAATAATCGTGTGTTGTATAAGAGCGCTTGGCTGGTTGTGAAGCACAGAAGCATTGCTGGATCAAAAGAGCCAGAAGAAGCTGGAGGGGCAGTCGCATGTCGGTTGTCGACAGTGGGAACGTAACTGTGAGCGACTTTACCAGCGACTATCTCGGAAAATTATAGTGCCACGTGGTCGAAAGGTGGAAACAGTCCGCTCTAAGCCGCTCTAAGAACTTGAAGATCATCACCTCGGTCGACCCCCCAAATCATCCTGTTTTGTTACTAAACTTTTCGGTTAAGTATAGATACCTTTATTAGTTGGTATCGTTACTCCTGAGGCTTGAGCCTTTATCTTTGTACGGTGACCCACCAAGCATAATTTATGTCGAAGAAGCGGCACTTTGGGCCTACGTCTGCCCCATGCATCATCCTCGACAGCCTCAAAGAGGGTTGCAGAGCCTGAGCCTGAGTCCTCACTGCGCGCCGGAAGGAAAAGAAGGAAGAGGTTACTTTCACGTGTAGTAAGTTAGCCACTCCATCATTTCAAGCTGATATCAAAAGCTGGTTGTGCGCAGGTCGATTCAGACGCGTCAGAGGAATTAACCCTCGTCGTACGCAATTCATCCGTGCTCAACGACCCGGCAGAGCCATTGCAACAGCATCCTGAACCAAAAGAGCTCGCACCACCTGAAGGCACGTCTATCTGAATGTCTCACATCATCTCCTTGACATTCGTTCTAGAAACGGTGGTCTATGCACCCCCCGAGTATGAATACGATGAGGACGAGAACTTTCAGGTCATAGGCGAAACCGACACCGCCGAACAGTCTGATTCTGGCAATTCTGAGGGTGTACCTGTACGCATATTAACAGATTTCGCCATATACGAGTGCGCGACACGACAGCTAGTGCCTATTGGTGAGCTAATTAACGTCAACCTTGCGGTGAACAACAAGATCGTGTACCGAGCTTCGGGTTACGTGAAACCCCACATGGATGACGATGAATACTATGATGATGACTGCGACGATGAGGATGACGGGAATGGTATGTCTAACGACGAGGATTGCCTCCAACGGATTCGTTTGACAGAGATCCGGAAGTTCACGATTCACGACATACGACAGCGCTCTAGAGAACTCGACGAGTAAGTGTTTATCCATGATACTGAGTGGTTTGCAACTCATTTGGCAATGTCCAGCAAGTTTTATATCCTAACGAAACATGCTTGGTATATTCTCGACCTTCCTTCAGAACAATATACCCCTTTCTTTCATGGGTTGTGGCTGAGGCATCGAGTCGCCCATCTTCTCGTGTCTATGGCCCTGGCCAACCCACGGCTGACTTATAAAGATTTTGTTTCTGCCCTTCATATAACTCCTGACTCGTCCGATGAAGTTTCTATCGCGTTAACCATCATCGGGCGTGAGCTCAATGAGAATGACATACAGTCTGCCGATATTGTATGTATATCTAGGTTTCATGTATGTTTCATCGCTTTCTGACCGTCGGACAGAAATCTTATATTTTCGCAACACTTGACGAGCTTCGCGATGACGGAATCTGTGTGGCGCGTACTCCGGTAGTGAAGGATATCGTCGGGCAAGAAATGTCTTATCACTTGATGGAGGAAATTACTCCCGCCCCCCGCTCGCGTACACAGCGCCCGCCCCAGAGTCGTTCGCCGAGTTCCAGTAATATCGAGAAAGAAGTTCTCAAGCATAGGAACAAAACCGTCACAACACCCGTCGTCGGAAGGGTCGCACAACGATTATTCGAAAATATTAAGGTTGCTGGAAAACTTACGGACGAGGACATGCATATATCGGACGATGCACCACGACATCCCTCTATAATACACGCCGCTAACCCGAACTCTGTGCAGTGGCTGGACCCCGTGGATGACTATCCTGGCTTCTATGGTTCTGTTCTCGTGGACGAAGTAAAGTATTCAGTAAGTTCTTTTTTCATCTCGATAAAAATTTCTTATTCGCGTTAGGTCGGAGATGCTGTCATGGTCGTACCTGGAGAAGACGAGGATACTACTCGTGCAAAATCTTACAAGTACCAGCCCTCCCAGTCGACAAATAAACTCGCAAATGATTATTGGTGGGTCACGACCTCGTGCGCCTGCTATGTCATTTATGATGGGTTTACCTCAAAAGGTTTTGCATGATTCGGTATTTCTTCGAGGACGAGGGCGTCAAGAAGTTCCATGCGCAGTGGTTCACACACAGCTCGAAGACACTCCTCCAAGAAGCAGGACATTCACATGCGCTTTATCTGATGCTCTCCGAATGCAGCGACGTTGAAATTGACGCCATCTCACAAAAATGTAATGTCCGTGAATTGCCAATGGACAGTTTCCAGCCGGACGAGTCAACTCTTGATGACGACAACGATTTTCATTCTGGGTATGCAACCTCTTTTAGCGGTGCTTCATGCGACATTGAGCACAGCCCTGCAGACTTATGTTCAACAGCCTCGAGTCCAGTTTCATTCGGCTTTCAGACTTGGAAACTCAAACACTTCTCAGCTTCTGCGACGACCATAAGCAGTGCCTCGCTTGCGGTCACAAGGAACACGCATCGAATTTCACCGATTCACGAGCCCTTCGAGATGGCTTCTCTCATAATGATGTCAACTATCATAAGGGTGACTTCGCGTATATCTCAATGGGCCCTAATAGTGTCTATCAAATCGGCCAGATCGAGGACTTCAAAATTAAACAGGGCAGGTGCATTGAAGTCATCGCTCGACTCTTTGGGCGCTACGATGACGTTGTCCGGGAAGTCGGTCGTGGCATTGATAAACCAAAAGGAGTCACTTCTGACGACGTAAGGGCACCAACTGCACCCTAATCTCTCTCACTCTCTAACTCATATTTCGTAGCGGCGCTTGTTCCATTCGCAGAGCCAGGAGAAAACAAGGCCCGATGATATCCGCGGACAATGTTTCGTTATTTATGAAACGGACGACACCGCTATTGATGCTTGGGTCGCTCACGACGATCACTACTACGTGAACGAATGCGCCGATTCCCTCGACGTTCGTGCGCTCGATGGCCTAAATCCGTGGTCAAGAAATGAATTCTGGCACTGCGTTCAATGCCACGAAGAGCATAAAGCTAATCTAGCACGCAGGGCTCAACAATTGCAGAGGTTCGGGCCGCTTCGAGGGCTGGAGCTTTTTGCTGGTCCGACTTTATTTTTTGTTGCTCTGTAACTGATTTAACATGTACTTGAAGGTGCGGGTGGCCTCGGAACTGGATTAGATATGTCTGGCTTCGTGGAGACAAGATACGCAGTTGAATTTTCTCCAGGAGCGGCGAGGACTTACAAGTCAGTGTGCATTTCATGCTCGACGCACTTGTGTTAATATTATCTCAGGCAAAACCATCCTAATGTGACGGTGTACAATCAATGCACAAACGTATGCCTGCAGCACGCCATTGATGTCGCAGATGGGAAGAATCCCCGCCCCCTCCAAACTCTGGGAGATAAGAAGCGCCTACCCTCAATGCCTAAGCCGGGTGAAGTTGATTTTATCTATGGCGGTGTGTAATGATTCATGTCATCGGCGGTGATGTTTATCGTGTTTACTAGGTCCGCCATGCCAGTCTTTCTCAAAGATGAATCACGCGAAGGTAAGGATCAGAAATATTTCTATGCATCATAGTGATAATCTTGTTCTTAGAGAGATGACGACATACGGTGAACACGACGTGCGGTTGGTGTGTATCTGCACTAAACGATGTATTGCAGGTCTACGCTTGTCTGTAACATGATTGCATACGTAGAGTTCTACCGGCCGATGTACTTCCTCTTGGAGAACGTTGGCGGAATCCTAGAGCATGCATTGAAGGAAAAAACTGTCGCTTCGGGCGTTGTGAAATTCATCCTCGCCGCCCTCCTTGCCTTAAAGTATGATTTGATACATTTTCGATGTTCGATGTTCGATGCTGATTTTTTTGCAGTTACCAGATTGGATATAATGTTCTTCACGCAGCAAACTATGGCGCGCCTCAAGTACGCAAGCGGGTTCTGTTCGTGGCGGCCAGGCAAGGAGTTCCCCTGCCCGATTTCCCGATCCCGACACACGTCTTTCCGCACGCAAGAGTACAGCGTGTCAAGTTGCCTACTGGAGCATACTTAGCACCTGTTTCGCGCTTGAAGTACGGCGACAACAATGCTGACCTCTCCGCTCCGCTGCATTTCGTCACGATTCATGAAGCTATTGGTGATTTGGTATGGTCCAGGAACCGTCATTTGATAACTCGTTCACTTCAGCCTATTTTTCAGCCTCCATTCGATTGGTATGCACTGTTGTTCCCAAATTTGGGAACCTGGCTTATTCGAACTTTCATCCAGGGTTAACCCACACACCAACATCTCGAAAACTGCCGCTGACAAAGCGGTGGAACGCAAGCGCAAAGACGAGCTTGGGATTCCATCTTTTTCAGCGCTGCGTTCTGCAAGAACTTCAACGGACCCGTACGCTGGTTACTCGAAACCATGTCAATATCCTAGTGGGCCACTATCCCGCTACCAGAAGCTCATGCGACAGGGGAGCGAAAAGCTTCAGTATCATTATACCAAACGCTTCAACGATATCATCATTGAACGGTACATTTTTGCTGTTTGTTCTGGATTGGTGCCCCACTGAAACCCGAACTCAGAACTGTAAACGTGCCTCTAAGAGCGGGAGCTAATCATTTCGGTAAGTCAAGCTAGATTACTGGCTATGTGGAATTCACTGTGAAGGCCATAGACTTGCCCAAGGAGCTGCACACCGGACTCTCGAGGTACGAGAACGCTAGGAAAAAATACAAAGGCGAGACGCAACACGTTCGTATTCAAACACATTAGCTGATCCTTCGATAGCCGTCTTTCAGCGGCTGGATGCAGACATGTACTTTTCGACTGCACTGACCACGGTGCAGCCAAATAATAAGGGGGGTCGAGTACTGCATCCTTCGGTATGCATTCTAGTTATTATATTATTGTCGTTCGGAACCTGACTCCTTAACGCTTCATATGTCAGCAAAAACGCATCCTTACGGTCCGTGAATGTGCACGTGCCCAAGGATTCCCAGATAACTATGAATTCGTCTCGGTGAACAAGGAGAAGAAGGATACGGCAAAGGCTATCCAGGATGTAAGCTTTTGCTACGGGTTGCGCCGTTCTACGACTGATGTGTTCCACAGCAACTTAGACAGATCGGTAATGCGGTACCTACATCGCTGGCTCAGGCTCTCGGGAAGGCTTTTGGCGGGGCGATGACTAAAATGTGGGATGTAGAGCCTAGCAGGGATGCGAGTCCGATTCTGTGATGGCAATGATGGGAGTGAGCATGCAAGGTGCCTGTGTGTCATAGATCGTAACGGCGCTGGCGCCAACCCCCGACTCGCTTATTTCTGGCATTGGGTCTATCGAATTAAACGTAAACTAGTCTTTCTATTTCATTTTGCGTTGGCAAATGACCAGGCTGCTAATCCTATTAATTCTATACTGTCAATGTATCATGTTCTTCGAAGACGTCCATCTTGACCAGTCTCGCAGGTTCGAAATCTGCTCCACAATCTTTTTTTGCTTTTACCACACCTTAACATTCACTCATGGATGGACCCGAAGTTCAAGGTCTATCTTAAGTAGTCATAGCCAACTGGCACCAGTACAGGTTAGAAATCTGCTCTCTTGCGTGGTGTGGATTCGAAACCTGCGGACAAATGTGTTCTCGCACCTTGACGTTCACTCGTGGACAGTTCTTTAATGGAGGTCCATCTCAACTTGAGAAGTGGTCAAGGTGATTACCACAAACAGAGTCAAAATCTGTTTCTCTTGCGAAACCTGCCGACGACATGGCCTTTTCTCTCCCAACACACCTTGATATTCACTCATGGACACTTTCGTTGGAGGTTCGTTTCATTGGTCTCAGCCAACTGGTAACCACGACGAAATCAAAATCTGTTTCCCTTAAAGTGGACTGTGCAGGTTCGAAACTTGCTGACAATAGGTTTTTTTCTATCGGAACACCTTGAAGATTCGCTCATGGATGGTTTTCTCGGAGGTCCCCCTAACTGGTCATAACTAAGTTGTTACCGCAACAGAGTCTAAATCTGTCTGGTGGCCGCCAGCGCAGGTTCGAAACCTGCGGACAACAAGGGTTTTTTTCTAATAACTGGACCAGAATCCGAGGGAGCTCGGAGTTTTTTGGATCACGTGACAGACGCGTATCAACGATCAACGTGCACGTCGCGCCATCATTTTTAACCACTACCATCCTCTGCGGACTCGCGTATGCAAGTATTTTTCTGAGATGGTGGATATTCTTACTATCACCCGAAAATATACAGAGACTGCTCGTCACAAATATTCGTACTTCTGGGATTCACAGTAGCTCAGACCATTGGATTTTGACATCTGTCGTCCTGCAATCAACTTGAAAACGATGATGGCTCTTTTGAAACCTTCAAAGGAAGAAAACTGCCGGCGACGCTCTGCTTCTCCATGAACAATAGACAGGATTGTCGAGTGTAGCGATGAGTTGGACGCTGATGATCAGTGGGAACTGTCCTTGGATGCGAAGACGACTGATAGGACCCAGCTTACGAGATCGGAGAAAGTGTACCCTTGCATGGGAGAAGAGCATCGTTACGAGGAACGAAAAGTTGATCCCGAAAGCCAGTTTCTACCGGTCTTCAAATACTTTTTCGAAATGCGTTACACAAAATCAGCCCGGGGCTATAACGACAACCCTTACGGCGTGCCCGACCAAGCAGCGAAGAAACTTGATTTCCTATCTCTATTTAGCGCGCTATTACCTGACCTTTCTCTACCTCAAACATTCGACCTTGGCAGATTCTGGGTTCAGAACTACAAAACGCGCTTGTCAGCTCTTTCGGGCGAGCCGTGTTGCCCCCGTGAACCGTTATCCTGAGGAAATCAAGGAAAAAGTGAGCGGTGGTTCTTCCTCTTTCCTCAAGTTCAAGTTGTATGGTCAGACGCACCTGAATAGGAAGAAGATGGCACGCAACAGCATAATGATCTTCTCAGGGCACTCTTCACCTTTCAATCATTAGGTCGTGCAAAAATAGAGACGAGCATTTAGGTGATCACCCTTCCTGAGGGTGGCTACGACCCTGCAGAGGTTTTATCTTTTCGGCTATGCGCAGTGCAACGTGTCCATTATTTTGCCCAGATTGTAATCACCACTTGACACCAAGAAGATTTCCCAGAAGCGCGTTTCCAAACGATTACAGACGCCCAATTACTCTTTTACCCCAACATCGGTAGACCAGCCGCTATTCGACAGTGAACACGATACAAGAAGGGACGCCAATATACCATTCTTCTACGGCATTCTTCGCCAGACACCCGCTCTTTCGCAACGCGTGACATACAAGTCGCTCCAGCCTGAGGGCTTGTTGCCAGTGCTCTTGCCCTTCCAACGGCGTAGTCTGCAGTTGGCGTCGTAAGCCCTTCTCCTGTAGATACTAGGGAGAATACCCCAGGTACTTCGCAATACCATTGATTTCCCTCACATTAAATTAATGAAATGCAGGGCTCGGGAAGACAATTGAATGTATCTCATTCTACTGAACCCCGCGCCCGATCACGATCCTATCTACTCAACTTGAAGTGGTGGGATGCCGAAGCTAAGCTTGAAGTGAAGGAGATCAAGGTGGCGCGCCTATGCGCCATTTGGAAGCCAAGGTGCGTACGTGCCAACCTAGATCCACTAATGTGGGAGTCGGGGATGGGTAGCTGTTACATGGTGGACGGTGATTGCATGGAAGCCTAGTGGAACGATTGGACTCGCTGAGGTTGGGAGAGGTATTCTTATGACCACGATGAACTGGCCCTGCCGTGTAAGTTAAGTATTCAAAGTGAGCCGAACGTTATGTAGTGTATCGCTTCTGAAATTGTGTGTCCTCGGAGACAATACATAGCTGACAATATTACACGAATCAGACTCGGAGTCAGGTTGTGATGAGTATCCTAGAGGGATGAACGAATACATGATTCGTTGCCAACTGTCCCCAGCGATGATCTCACCCAAGCATCAATGCTTCTCACCCGCTCTCGGGATCTTTCTGCATCATACGCCTAAGCTCCACTTCTGGAACCCTCGTCTGAAATTCAATAGCGCATGGGACATCTGGCATCATCGCGGTCATGAACCCCATGTCATCCTGCGGCTTCGTAGGATCCAGACTGAGCCGGAAGGCCCACAGAATAAGAAGCGAATTTATGAATATCGATCTGTAACATTTCAGATGAGATCGGGAAATCATGTGCGTGGAAAGAACTGTAACCTGCTCGCAACGTGTTGACCTGGGCATACGCTGGAAGGAAGGACAATCAAACAAAGTATATCCCAAAAGACAGTGCTTACCGCCGACCAAACCCAAATACAAAGAATGTGAGATCGTCTCTCAAGCGACCTTGGTCGTCAATCCAGCGCTGGGGTTTGAACGCATCAGGCTCGGGGTAGACTTCTGGATCTCGAGAGATGGCCCTGAGGCGGTGATAATTTAATATATCATATCTTGAAGGACATCGACTTACCAGTGGTTGCCGATTACCGTAGTTCCAGCGGGAATGCAATAGTTTTCCTGGCGGCAGATGTCAGATTATCCTGGGATGAAAAATTGTTCCGAGAACACTTACCCAAATGACATCTTCAATCGTTCGGTGAGGTATACCTGTGGGTGGACTGTGTAACCTTCAGGCGCAGGACCGACCATTCAGAGACCCACCTTCAGACGGTCTCCATCTCAAAGCCTCAGAGATAAATGCATCCAGACGAGGAAGGGATGGTTTGTCGGCGAAGGTCGGCGCTTTGGCAGAGAAATCATTCAATTGACAGAACTGCGATGCGAAATCGAGCTACCCTCGCTCCAATCCGATGACTGCATCAAGCTCGGCCTGAACTTTAGCCTGCTCTTCAGGAAATTGTGCGGCGGCCATTAGTACCTTGCCTATCGCCACAGCAGTCTGAGACCTCATCTCAGTGTATAGTGTTCACAAAAAAGAAAGATGCCTACTGTTTCGGTTCCAGCTCCAAAAAGGGCGCCAGCAAGAAACGCCATTTCGATCTCTGTCAAGCCATAGAGATGTCCATTTTCTAGAATGTATTTTGAAAACGAAGGGCCAGTGTTCACATTGCTCTGCTGTGGAACAACTCAGACATCATGTAAAGATAGGCAAGGCAATGCATACCATGTGCAGTTTCACACGGTTCAGCTGGTTTGTGTAGAGCCGCCTGTTTCTCTTAAACTGGTCTTTTAATTCTGGCGCATACCAAGGAAGGTATTTGAGCCACGGTATTGACTCCACCAAGTAAGCACCGGGGCGCAGGATTGAACGAAATCTCTCCAAGATCTGGTAAGCTTCTCTGACTTCGGGGTCAGTTGCCGACGTCGGCGTGGTCTTCCCATATGTAACTTTCATGATCGTCGCTGCGGCATAACTTCCAAGAACCCATAAGCAACATACTCTCAGACCCCGGCGCCGCACGTAGGAAACCGCTTACGTTATTAAATGGCTTTGAAAGTTGTGTGGATCGTCAAGAATGCCGAGGATCGCGGTTTTCGCTTGTGACATCTGCAGGGGCTGGTATGCCTCGGCTGATTTGGGCTGAAGGTGCGTATGGAGTGCTCTGTACCGCATCGAAAAGCAACTTAGATGAGGGCTGTTTGAGCCTTTACAGTATCGCGGCGACAAACCTACGCATCCGACGGCATCTGTCCCCAGCGTCTAATAAAACAAGGGATAGTCCGCGTGAAAAAATGTCTCCAGCAACAAGGCGAGGTCGATCAGCAAGCATTCTACCCTGCTTCTCCATTATATCCACCGCGGCCTGCCACAGAGTGTTAAGTCCGGAGATGCTAACTTGTGATAAAGGGACTAACTTTGTGGCGGCCGATAATCACGGTGGTCTGAATTCCTGAGCGAATAGTAACCAGAGGGCCATGCTCGTCGATCCACCGCGCTACAGTGAGAGATGTGCTGATCAGAAATTTGATACAATTAGATTACAAAAAAGAGGTCGCAAATATGAAACTTTACTTGCGAGGTGGTAAGAAGTGCCCCCGAAGCCTCCAAGTGGGAGGAGAGGGTGGGAGAGGAAGGCGGCTATCTGATTTGCGAAGGTAAGCCCAAACAATCACTCCAATTATCCCAACACAAATCGTAGCACCGAGGATGGGCTGCGTGTTGTCAGAAATGCGCAGGTCAGCGAACTGTAGCATGACCGATTGAAGGAGTGGAGAGAGATAGGACAGACCTCATTAAAAGTGCATTCAAGTTATTTAAATAAAGCATCCCACGGCAACCCCACGGGAAGCGACATACCCCATTACACAAGATCCGGGAACCAAGCAAGATCTTGTCGAATCTCCGCGACTACGGTCAGCGCCACCAATACTAAGTTAGCCTCCTGGATCATAATCGGCTTACTCATTTATGGCCTAGTGCACTGGCTACGAGCGTCAACTTTGACGCGCGCTGCGTCAGTAAATCGGGTACGATGATGATGATGATGGCGATGGCGATGGTGGTGGTAGGCACTCGGAAGTTTGGAGGTATGGTGCAGTTTACCGAGTCTTGAAACCAGAAGTGGAGATCTTTGAAAACTTCTTAGGCTTGTACACCGGTAAAACACATCCGGTCATGAATCATGTGTATGCACGCTCCAGGCTGATAATGAGATGGTATAGGCTAACGTGTATGAGAATGCTGGCTCGTTGCACCTAGTCACGGTGTTTCTGTGGCATGTGATTGCAAAATCATACATCGGGAGAAGCTTATACCGAGGATATATGTGGAATCTGGTAGCTGATCCTTATCGTTGCCATGATCCACGTACGTCACTGATAGCACCTTTGCGTATAGCCTAGCTTGTTTTCGAAAACGGAGTGGACTTATGGCGGGTACGAATTCAATCCAGACCGATCCGAACGGAATGCTGACTCTGAAGGTGCAAACAAATACAATACTATTTGTCATAGCATCCAATACGGTCACCGATCACATGTATGGCTAAGTCACATGAACTGGAGTCAGGAATCGGAAAGGTAGGTAACAAGATGTACTCAGACCTGAAGAAAACGCTGGAAAGGGTCAATGCATCTTCACAGTACTCGCCATGCTGAACGTAGTGTTTTCAATGACAGTTACACAAGAGTGCTGGAATGCGAGCAAAACATCTACTGTCATACCAACTTATTCTGTTAGAACAGCAGTTGGGACTTGCAAAAGGGTGAACCTCATGATGGCACATCACAGCCAACCTCAGTGGCATGGACTGAGGCTATGACTAGCCTATGAACAATAATTTACGAGCGTTTGAGGAGAAACACGTACGTGTCAACAGTAAGACACATATGCGAATTCAGTCACAACCTGGAGGCTGGCAGATATGCAACTTGAATACTGCTCACCGCGATGCATGAGTGCCTGCTCCCCCGTAACACTCCAGCGGACAGAAATATAGCACAAGATTCAATGGTGTCCACGCCCACGAAGGTGATATATACTTCAAAACGCCCGCCCCGCCAGCTCGAAAGGAAACACCCGTGGGGGAAATGACACTCGATCATCAACGTTGAGTGACAGGTCCCCCATACCCGTCTCTTCTTCACTTGTTCTGATGATAAAAGTCTTCGGGTATGGGATATGAACACGCCGGGGCAACAAGTTGGAAAGCCCTTGTTGAGTTACGATGAACTTAGGACAGTTAAAGCGTCCCCTGATCCGGGCGGCGGGTTGTAAGCGGAGCGTCGAATGGAAGTGTCCTGGCCTGGGAAGCGCACATTCAAAAGCCATGAGATTTATTTGGTTCATGGCCGCCCGGTGGTGTCGTATTTGCACCGGGCATTTTCAAGTGCATCATGGGACGAGATATTTTGCGTATGGAAGAGAGAGACAGGCGAAATCATTGAGGACATCCAGGAATTGTTTTAGTCGGAGTTTCAACATCATGCGGCTGACATACCAAGTGAGCGGCGTGACGGTGAACACAACCACCGCCCCCCGGTACTTCAGTGTCAGCCACACGGTGCGACCTGTTCTATAACACAAATGATTCATGGCAGAAGCTCAGAAAAAATACAGACGGCCGAGACAAGGGATAATCAGCAAGCATCAATGGTAAAGCATACACATGCGAAAGCCTACTACTTGCTCGCACCACTGTCATCCTGAACATTTCCGGCTGTATGTCACATATCATCATCGTCTATGACATTGTATGCAATGCCTCTGTCACTGCCGTTGTAAGCATCTAGGAGGAACGGGCCAAATCGGGCTTAGATTGGCCAGTTCCTTCCAAGATGCTTGACAAGCGAAACGCAAGCAGATCTACATCGTCTCTGAGTCCTGGGGGATAGGCTTGTGGGTGGGTGAGCAGTAACCTGCTGGCATGCTTGGATTCGAAGGTGGGAGCAGTACTGAGGGTGAAGAACTGGCTGCAGCGGGCAGGCGAGAGGCGCTGATCAGCATTGCAAGTTGACTCTGTCATCAAACAGCTGCCAGACTTGCCGATTGGCCTTTCTGGCGAAATAGTTCTTGGGCCATTCCAAGTGGATAACAGTCCAGAGTCGTACTCCCCGATGGTAACAAACTAGCAGAGTCGTATTCACCCCAGATGGTCTGCGTCTCGCCAGTGGCCCAGACTTGAGCTACGTTCGAATCTCAGATGCCTGCCGCCGGAGATACCATCAAGCAGAGTGATTTGACGTACACACATCCACTGGCCATTGCTTCCACAACATTTAACAAGATAACACGGTTCGCTGAGCCGACCACATTCGAACCAATTGGCGAGCCACTCGAGCACCCCAATGACATTCACTGCATGGTTGTTTCCAATGACGGCCTGTCGCGACAATCTCATTCGTACATGGACAATTCTTCAGAGTGAGTCACGGGAGGAGTCCCAGCAGGTGAGCATTCTTCCGTCATGGTATGAATTCATGCTGCCATGCCATGTAGCAGTTTACACACAGTCCTTGTGGTAGGCTTCTACAGTCACCTTTGGTCCTAACATCACTTCTGCAGGAGACCATCGCAGGTTCTAAGCCTCACCCAGCGTGTACTGGGGTACCATGTGTATTCTTTGACAATGTATGTCTTCATGTTACAGATTCATAACATAGATTATAACGCTCCTCACAGTTTGATACGCATTCCTCACGTCAATGCAACAACTGCTCCGTTCCTACAATGTTGCGGTGTCGTGTAGAAGGCTCTCGCATCAAGTTGAACATCACGAGGCTATCTTTTCTCGTTTCTCCATTGCTCAAGGGCGTGCTCCGTATCCTTGCAGAAGCGAGGTAAATATGTAAGTTTTCCCTAGTTCCCGAATCCATCTTCTGTCAATGACATTGCTCTACAGTGCATCGCTAATGTCATAGACTTAGTGGGAAAGCCTGACATCTGATGCACCCAATATGTCTCCCTCGCCAGACGTCCAATGCTGTGTCTAATATTGTCGGCGGAGTCACCTGTGACCAAACGTACAGACGCTCATACTGCAACTAGCAGACCTACCACTCCGCTGGGTGCTGAACATATTGCGGAGGTTAACTGCTTGGTGATCGAGTCCTTGTTAGGTGCTTCATGCATTTCTCACGATCACGACGAACAAGTAAGATTCCTCTCCGTTCTGAGACTACTTTGGATCGATTTCTGTGAGGCCCAACTCAGTGTATACGACTGTGTTATGTGGAACTGCGGGGCACTGAACTTGTATAGATGTTGCAGAGACAGATAGTGTTAATATATTAAAAGAAAGAGCCACAAAGTATAGACTTATATGCAGTTCACTGCCCTGAAGTTAGAAGATGTGTGAACTCTGATGTGAAGTTGAGGTGCCAGCCTCAGCACAGGATTTTCTTCCATCACCATCACCACCACCACCACCAGAATGCCCATCACATCCTCAACACTACTCCGGGCGCATGGACACCAGACGCGATGTCACGGATGAGGAGAACTAATTTGAAGATTCTGTACGTGCCCACTCTTCATTTCTGCGATGCGATTCCTGCCCCAAGTATTCAAAGTGAGCCGGACATTAATCAAGAAATTCGCAACAATGCATAGTTGACTATGTTACACGAGTCAGACTTGGAGCCAGATTGAGAATATGATAAAAGTTCTAGAGGGATGAACGCTTTGATGATTCGTCCCCCGCACCCTAGTGGCGATCCGTCAAGGCTTCTCACTCAGCCTCAGGATAATTCTGCATCATACGCCTAAGTTCCACTTCTGGAACCCTCGTCTGAAATTCAATAGTGCATGGGACATTTGGGATCATCACGCTCGTGAACCCCATGTCATCCTGCGGCTTCGTAGGATCCAGACTGAGCTGGAAGGCCCAAAGGATAAGAAGCGAATTTATGAACACCGATCTGTATCGTTTCAGATGAGATCGGGAAATCATGTGTGTGGAAAGAATTGTAACCTGTTCGCAACGTGTTGACCTGGGCATACGCTGGAAGGAAGGACAATCGAAGGAAGTATATCCCAAAAGACAGTGCTTACCGCCGACCAAACCCAAATACAAAGAATGAGAGATCTCTCAAGCGACCTTGGTCGTCAATCCAGCGCTGGGGCTTGAACGCATCAGGCTCCGGATAGACTTCTGGATCTCGAGAGATGGCCCTGAGGCGGTGATAATTTGATATATCATATCTTGAAGGACATCGACTTACCAGTGGTTGCCGATTACCGTAGTTCCAGCGGGAATGCAATAGTTTTCCTAGCGGCGGATGTCAGATCATCCTGCGGGCGACAAATCGTTCAGAGTACTTGCCCAAATAACGTCTTCAGTCGTTCGGTGAGGCACACCTGTGGGGTGGACTGTGTAAACTTCAAGTGCAGGGCTGACTACTCAGAGACCCACCTTCAGGAGCCAACGGTCTCCATCTCAAAGCCTCAGAGATGAAGGCCTCCAGACGAGGAAGGGACGGTTTGTCGGCGAAGGTCGGTGCTTTAGCAGAGAAAACATTCAATTGACAGAACTACGATGCAAAATCGATCTACCTCGCTCCCTTCCTATGACAGCATCAAGCTCGGCCTGGACTTTAGCTTGCTCTTCAGGAAAATGTGCGGCCGCCATCAGCACCGTGCATATCGCCGCAGAGGTCTGACACCTAATCTCAGTGTATACAAACGCGAAAAATGAAGGCGCCTTACCGTGTCGGTTCCAGCTCCAAATAACGCGCCAGCAAGATACGCCATCTCGATCTCTGTCAAGCCATAGAGATGCCCATTTTCTAGACTATGTTTTGCAAACGAAGGACCGATGTCCTCGTTGCTCTGCTGTAAACAACTTAGACATTATGTGAAGATAGGCAAAGCAATGCATACTATGTGCAGTTTCACGCGGTTCAGTTGGTCTATGTAGAGTCGCCTGGTTTTCTCAAACTGGTGTTTTAATTCTGGCGCATACCAAGGAAGGTATTTGAGCCACGGTATCGAGTCCACCAAGTAATTACCATGACGCAGGATTGTACGGAATGTCTTGATGAGCTGGCGAGCCTCTACAATTTGAGGGTCAGTTGCTGACGTCGGCGTGGTCTTCCCATATGTAACTTTCATGATCGTCGTTGCAGCATAACTTCCAAAATCTCGTAAGTAACACACTATCAGACCCCGCGCGTAGGAAACTGCTTACGCTGCCACATGGTTCTGAAAGTTGTGTGGATCGTTAAGAATGTTGACGATTACGTGCTTAGCTTGTGACATTTGCAGAGGCTGATACGCCTCAGCTAATTTGGGCTGGAGATGCGTATGAAGTGCTCTGCACCATATTTAGAGGTAAGATAAGGGCTGTTTGAGCCTTTACATTATCGCAACGACGAACCTACGCATCCGACGGAACCTGTCCCCAGCGTGTGCCACAACGATGTCCAGTCCGCGAGTAAGAATTTCTCCAGCAGCAAGGCGAGGTCGATCAGCTAGCATTTTACCCTGCTTCTCCATTATATCTACCGCGGCCTGCCACGAAGTGTTGAATCTGGAAATGATGGCATATCATGAAGGGACTAACTTTGTATCGGCCGATAATCACGATAGTCTGGATTCCTGAGCGAATAGTAACCAGAGGGCCATACTCGTCGATCCACCGCGCTACAGTGAGAGATGCGCTGATCAACGATGGGGTGAAATCAGATTACAAAAACGAAAAGGTCAACATGAAACTTCACTTGAGAGGGGGTAGGAAGTGTCCCCGAAGCCGCCAAGTGGGAGGAGAAGGAGGAAGGCGGGATTTACGGGGGTAAGCACAGATTATCATTCCTATAGCCCCAACGCAAGCTGTAGCACCGAGAACGAGCTGCATGTTGCCAGAAATGCGTAGGTCAGGCAGATATAGCATGACTGATTGGAGGAGTGGAAAGAGATGAGGCGGACCTCATCGAAAGTGCATTCAATTTATTTAAGGCACCTCACGCCGACACCACGGACGGGAAGAGACGGCCACCTGTCATGCCCCATTACGCATTGCTAACATATTAGGGGAAGCAAAGACACGAGAAGCGGAAACCGGGCAAGATCCTGAATTATAATCGGCTTGCTATGGCCTTCGTATTGTGCAGTGTGCACTGCATATGAGCGTCGATTTTGACGCGCGCTGGGCCATGAATCGGGTATGATGGTGGTGGTGGTAGGCACTCGGGAGTTTGAAGGTATGGTGCAGTTTACTGAATCTTGAAACCAGACATTTTAGGAAGGGGGATCTTTTGGGGTTCAGCAAACGCATATGATAGCATCCAATACGGTCACCGATCACATATATGGCTAAGAATGGAGTCAGGAAGGTAGGTAATGTTACCATACATGTCACTCGAAGATGCACTCCCGACTCGGAAGTCCCAGACCTGAACAAACGCTGAAAAGTGTCGATGCGGCATCTTGACAGTACCCGCCATGCTGATTCCTGAACGTAGTGTTTTAACATCAGTTACGTAGGGAGTGCTAGGATGAGAGCGAACACCAGCTGTCATACCAACTTAATCTGTTGGAATATCAGTTGGGTCCTGCAAAAGGGTGATCCTTTTCGGATCTTCTGATAGCGCATCAAACGGCCAACCACGGTGTCACGGACTGGGACTGTGAGCAACAACTTGGCAAGAAGTTGAGAACTCAAAAGGCTTGAGGAGAAACACGTGCGTGTCAACGGCAAGCCACGTATACGAGTCGCAATTGACCTGGCAGAGATGCATCATGCATCGCTGCTCAAACGCTCACGTGACTAGCACTGGCCGCAGTAGCGGACCAAAATAGTGAAGGTTAGCAAATTCCGTCATCCCTACTAAACACTCTAGGCTAAACATTCCTCCAGCATCTCTATGTCCACACAAATTATCCGCCTCGCCGCTCCAACTACCTCCCATACGGAGTGCCACAGCACTCTACGCCAAAGTCCTGCATCGTGGCCTTAGTAAATCGTGTACGATTTCTCAGGCAATGACAGCAAGCACACCCCTCAGCAGGACATCTCCACTAACCCCCAAAGGTCACGCAGTTTCTGCAGCAGCATCTTCCTTTCCGTCGGTCGATACCCAGCCAGGGACAACCACGACTGGTCGTTGATGTCGCAGCTGGGCACGCTACGGAGGTAAGTACTAAGGTGGACCTTCTTATCCCTTCCCTCTTTGTTAATGGGCACGCTACATCGTGTCGTTGTTACCCCCGTGCGCTATTACAAGAAAGTCAATGATACTCGACGTCCGCCTAGAGAAGAGCCTGTGTCGCATGACACGGCACAAAGCGACACAACGTTTGTGATCTCTTACATTGATTCACTCCCAAACGTGCATTGGTTCATGGCATTCCTTTGCTACCTCTCCTACTGGTCTGATGGTAGATTGAGGATGCCTCCTCGATGGGATTCAGAGCCCGCCCACTCGTCGCTCTAGAATAATGGTGACGATGCACACGCTCTCGGTTAGTTCATTATGCTTTCACTTCTATTCACTCACATTTCTTGATTTCCCACTGTGTTCGCTTTGATTTCAAACTTCTCGTCGCTGCGCATTTTATGGCCCGTCATGGAGATGATATTACCCGCAGATACCGATGGATCCTGACGTTCTGTTTATAATGCTCCAGTTGTAATGATATAACGTAGGTGTTAATGAAATACGAAATGCAATCAATATCCTCTATGATACTAACCCTAAAAAGACATTCGAGGGGCTTATAGATTATTTCTGTGAACGGTCGTGTGAACAGCAGCAGCGAAATGGTCAATGTAGTGCCTGACTCAGCAGATTAGCTCCTCATCATTCGATGCCATGGTAGCCAAATGCCAGTCAAGGCTCCGTGGGATGCCCTTGCCTTTGACGTTTGCTGGTGATCCTGTCCAAATACGACCTCCTGGTGGGATTCGCATACCTGTATCCTTGTTAAACTGCAAGCCAGTAGCTCGCTAGTGGTCGCTTCGTTGGCGGTGCTGCAGCTTTGTGAGAATGTGAGCTTGAGCCCTTTGATTATTAAGTTTGATATCTGCATCTGAAGATCCATCATCAGTGAGACTTACCATAATTTCTGGTAGGGAGTTGATGCGCTGTCACGGTGGTGGTCTTTTGCGTTAGCAAATCACTGCTAATCCTATGTGATTCTACTGTCGTTCTTCGACTCGGACTACAGACATCCATCTTGACCAGTCTTGCTAGCCAAGTGGTGAGCATGATAGGAAGTCTGGCAGGTTCGAAACTTGCTCAACAATCTTTTCCCTTTTACATAGTACCACGCCTTGAACATTCACTCAGGGATGGATCCTTCAAGGTCCATCTTAAGTAGTCACCGCCAACTGGCACCGGAACAGGTTAGAAATCTGCTCTCTTGCGTGGTGTGGATTCGAAACGTACGGACAAATGTCTTGTCGCACCTTGATATTCACTCACGGACAGTTCTTCAGAGATTCATCTCAACTTGGGAAGTATCCTGGCCAAAGTGATTACCACAAACAGAGTCGAAATCTGTTTCTCTTGCAAAACCTGCCGATGACAAGATTTTTTCTCTCCCAACACACCTTGACATTCACCCATGGATGCTTTCATTGTGGGTTCGTTTCATTGGTATTAGTCAAGTGGTTACCACGACGGAATCAAAATCTGTTTCCAATTAGACTGTGCGGGTTCGAAACCTGTTGACCATGGTTTTTTTTCTGTCGGAACACCTTGAAGATTCGCCCATGGATAGTTTTTTCGGAGGTCCACCTTAGCTGGTCATAACCAAGTTGTTACCGCAAGAGAATCTAAATCTGTCTCTTGGACTGCGCTAGTGCAGGTTCGAAGCCTGCGGACAACAAGGGTCTTTTCTATCAGAATACACCTTGAAGATTCGCTCGTGGATGGTTTCCCTTAACCAGGTGATTGCCACAGCAGAATCAAAATCTGTTGAACCTGCCGAAGACAAAGTTTCTTTTTCCGATCGGAACACGCCTTCACACTCATGGACACTGGCAGTTCCTCAGAGGTTCATCTCCACTTCGCCCTAGCCAAAGTGGTTACCACAACGGAATCAAAATCTGTTTCTTAGTTCAAAACTTGACAGACAACAGGTTTTTTCTTTCTCGGACTCCATGGTGCAGAAGGAGCCAATAACGTTCTTGAACCCCGAAAACTGGAGACCAAGCAACGAGGTGAATTACTTCGTTGGGTGTCTCCTCATCGCCGACGGCGGTATGACAAGCAAATAAGAACGCGAACTCAGCATGCGGAACGTTTCTCTCCATGATATCGAGAAGCGTCAGATGTTCATTTTTCATGACGAGATGCGAATTGTAAGGCTGCGTAAGGTCCCGCTTGCCATGAAAAGCAAGGTGCATCCAGGTATTCTACTGCAAAGCTTCGAGTGCACCTGCTCGTGTGGCTGCGCCGCCAGAAATAGTGGTGCGGTTGGCAGTCGCGGGGACGAGCTTATGGACAAGCTTGAGCTCGCTGTCAACAGCCAAGAGTGCCTTGTCTTTCCCTGCACCCTGATGACCCTGTCCGATTGTCACAAAGGACGGAATGACACGTTTCTTCATCATCTGTCTAGACCTGGCCAGAGCCAAAGGTGTCGGCGTGTAAGAGGACATGTAGAGATCCTCCGGGCATGACTCCTTAGAGTGATCTGCGTTCGTTCGAAATGGGTGAGCTGCCTGAAGAGGAATAGACGTGAAAGCTGCTGTTAGACAAAGCCAGATTCGAGAGTAAAATTTTAGTTTCGGGCCCTCCTGGAGGACATCGACAATGGGTAACATAATCTCGTCCCATACTGTCCGCAAGAGGCCTATTAGATCGTTCTGTGGCTGCTTCGGGCCATGTTAGATGCGTGTCGTATTGCCCTGGCGAAGCGATTCTTGAGATTGTTCAGGTCTGCGAGAGCGACAGACGGCAAGGGAACATGGTGGGGCTCTCCTGACATCGGGACGATGATGGTACAGCATGAGTATTGATTCGCAATAAGGATAATGACCGGGCCCTGGCGTGCCGCCGCTTGCAGGTCTTGGTATGAAGGCGAGAGCAGGGACCGCGAGAACGGGGCCCGAAGATCACGTATCTCAGCCACCGCAGCTTCCCATTACGTTGTAAGTCGCCTATACTCTGGGCAGTATTGGAAAGGCACTTGCTCAGCTCCAAATAATTGTGAGCCAGTTTCGAATGTGCTGCGCCCATGTCTCCAACCGGAGTCCTGAGTCGTGATGCCAGTGACCATTGCCGGCCACGACCCTGCTCTGCGAGTTCAACTGCCTGTCGTAGATTATAATGGCGGATGGCACATGATGTTGCATCTACAGACAACTATATGACACCACTGAAGGCTGGCGGTAGCTTTCGTGAAATCGTTGACGATCACGTCATCACGTGGTTGTCGAAAAGCTCCAAGTATACTACTTGATATGCTTCGAGGGGAAAGTCGTGTTGATGACCCTCAGCTTCATCAACCCAGCGCAAGGCGATTTGGATACAATTTGGAAAACCTTGAGTAGGGTCTGGAGTTCTCTATAGCGAGCGACAAATCAGCATGGTCGTGTAGAATCCAGTAACGAGACAAATGGGCCTCTTGCAGCCATCTGTAGCTGAAGGGTGCAGTGAAGATAGAGCCAACGTCCAATGCGAAATCGACGATATCTCAGATGAGAACTATTGTGAAGATTCCGTACGTGCCCGCTCTTCATTTCTGCGATGCGATGCCTGCCCCAAGTATTCAAAGTTAGCTGGACGTTAATGAAGAAATTCGCGACAATGCATAGTTGACTATGTTACACGAGTCAGACTTGGAGCCAGATTGAGAATATGATAAAAGTTCCTGGAGGGATGAACACTTGATATTCGTCCCCCGCCTCCTAGTGGCGATCCGTCAAGGCCTTCTACTCAGCCTCAGGATAATTCTGCATCATACGCCTAAGTTCCACTTCTGGAACCCTCGTCTGAAATTCAATAGTGCATGGGACATTTGGGATCATCACGCTCGTGAACCCCATATCATCCTGCGGCTTCGTAGGATCCAGACTGAGCTGGAAGGCCCAAAGGATAAGAAGCGAATTTATGAACACCGATCTGTATCGTTTCAGATGAGATCGGGAAATCATGTGTGTGGAAAGAATTGTAACCTGTTCGCAACGTGTTGACCTGGACATACGCTAGAAGGAAGGACAATCGAAGGAAAGTATATCCCAAAAGACAGTGCTTACCGCCGACCAAACCCAAATACAAAGAATTTGAGATCGTCTCTCAAGCCACCTTGGTCGTCAATCCAGCGCTGGGGCTTGAACGCATCAGGCTCCGGATAGACTTCTGGATCTCGAGAGATGGCCCTGAGGCGGTGATAATTTGATATATCATATCTTGAAGGACATCGACTTACCAGTGGTTGCCGATTACCGTAGTTCCAGCGGGAATGCAATAGTTTTCCTAGCGGCGGATGTCAGATTATCCTGCGGGCGACAAATCGTTCAGAGAGTACTTGCCCAAATAACATCTTCAGTCGTTCGGTGAGGCACACCTGTGGGGTGGACTGTGTAAACTTCAGGTGGAGGACCGACCATTCAGAGACCCACCTTCAGGAGCCAGCGGTCTCCATCTAAAAGCCTCAGAGATGAAGGCCTCCAGACGAGGAAGGGATGGTTTGTCGGCAAAGGTCGGTGCTTGGCAGAGAAAACATTCAATTGGCAGAACTACGATGCGAATTCGATCTACCTCGCTCCCTTCCTATGACAGCATCAAGTTCGGCCTGGACTTTAGCTTGCTCTTCGGGGAAATGTGCGGCCGCCATCAGCACCGTGCATATCGCCACAGAGGTCTGACACCTAATCTCAGTGTATACAAACAGGAAAAAGGAAGGCGCCTTACCGTGTCGGTTCCAGCTGAAAATAACGAGCCAGCAAGGTATGCCATCTCGATCTCTGTCAGGCCATAGAGTTGCCCATTTTCTAGACTATGTTTTGCAAACGAAGGACCGATGTCCTCGTTGCTCTGCTGTAAACAACTCAGACATCATGTGAAGATAGGCAAGGCAATGCATACCATGTGCAGTTTTACACGGTTCAGCTGGTCTGTGCGAAGTCGTCTGGTTCTCTCAAACTGGTGTTTTAATTCTGGTGCATACCAAGGAAGGTATTTGAGCCACGGTATCGAGTCCACCAAGTAATTACCATGGCGCAGGATTGTACGAAAGCTCTTCATGAGCTGGCGAGTCCTCTATGATTTCAGGGTCAGTTGCTGACGTTGGTGTGGTCTTCCCATATGCAACTTTCATGATCGTCGTTGCAGCATAACTTCCGAAAACCCGTAAGTAACACACTATCAGACCCCGCGCGTAGGAAACTGCTTACGCTGCCACATGGTTCTGAAAGTTGTGTGGATCGTTAAGAATGTTGACGATTACGTGCTTAGCTTGTGACATTTGCAGAGGCTGATACGCCTCAGCTAATTTGGGCTGGAGATGCGTATGAAGTGCTCTGCACCATATTTAGAGGTAAGATAAGGGCTGTTTGAGCCTTTACATTATCGCAACGACGAACCTACGCATCCGACGGAACCTGTCCCCAGCGTGTGCCAGACCGATGTCCAGTCCGCGCGTAAGAATTTCTCCAGCAGGAAGGTGAGGTCGATCAGCAAGTATTTTACTCTGCTTCTCCATTATATCCATCGCGGCCTACCACGAAGTGTTGAATCTGGAGATGATCACGTATCATGAAGGGACTAACTTGGTGGCGGCCGATAATCACGGTAGCCTGGATTCCTGAGCGAATAGTAACCAGGGGGCCATACTGGTCAATCCACCGCGCCACAGTGAGAGATGCGCTAATCAGCAATGGGGTAAAATCAGATTTAAAAAACGAAGAGGCCAATATGAAACTTTACTTGAGAGGGGGTAGGAAGTGTCCCCGAAGCCGCCAAGTGGGAGGAGAAGGAGGAAGGCGGGAATTACGGAGGTAAGCACAGATAATCATTCCTATAGCCCCAACGCAAGCCGTAGCACCGAGAACGAGCTGCGTGTTGCCAGAAATGCGCAGGTCAGGCAGATGTAGCATGTCTGATTGGAGGAGTGGAAAGAGATAAGACGGACCTCATCGAAAGTGCATTTAAGTTATATAAAGCACCTCACGCCGACTTCACGGACAGCAAGAGACGGGCACCTGTCATACCCCATTACGCATTATAATACTAACATAATAGGGAACGAGGAAACCTGAATCACAACTTGGATCGGTTTACTATGGCCTTCGTATTGTACACTGGCTATGAATACCAATTTTGACGCGTGCTGGGTCAGTGAATCGGGTATGATGGTGGCGGTGGCGGTGGTGGTAGGCACTCGGGAGTTTGGAGGTATGTGCAGTTTACGGGGTCTGAATCTTGAAACCAGACGTTTTAGGAAGTTTTGATCAAGCCTCTGCAGCATGAGTCAGCAAACACATGGGGTTACCGATCACATACATGGCTAAGCGACATGATGTGGAGTGACACTAGCACTGAGACCTGAGGCCTGAGGGCCCAGGCCTGCAAGTACGGTACCTGCCACGAAGATGTACTCCCGACTCGGAGGTCCTAGACCTGAAAATGTGTCGATGCGGCAGCACCCCCCCATGCTGATTCCTGAACGTAGTGTTTTAACGTCAGTTACATAGGGATGCGAGCAAAACACCCACCGTGTCATACCAACTTCAAGTCAATCTGTTGGAATACCACTTGATTCATTTCGGATCCTGTGATCGCGCCGCCCATCACACGGCTAACCACGGTGTCACGGACTGCCAACTTGCCAAGAAGTCCAGAACTAAAAGGTTCGAGGCCACGATGTCTTCCCAACGCGAGGTAGTAAATATGCAAGTTATCCCGAGGACCCGAGCTCCCGAATCCATCTTATGTCAATGACGTTGCTCTTCAGCGCACTGCTAATGTCATCAGTGGGAAACGATATCTGGATTCTGATACACCTACCATATCTCGCTCGCCAGCAAGCCCACACGTCTAATGATATGTCTAATATTGTCGGGGGAGCCACACCACACCTGTGACCAGACGTAAAGACGCTTATACTGCAACTAGCAGACCTGCCACTTCGTGAGGCTGACGGAGGTTGACTGCTTGGCGCTTCCCGCGTCTCTCACGATCACGACGAACAACTCCTGCCACTAAGATTCCTCTCCGTTCTGAGACAACTTTCTCGATCTCTTTCTGTGAGACACAGTTGTGCAACTCAATGTATACGATTGTGTTATGTGGAACTCTGCGGGGCACTGAAATCTAGATATTGCAGAGACGGATAGCATTAATCATATTGAGAGAAAATACAGACATATATACAGTACTAGCGTTATCCATGACCCAAGTCACTAATCTCAAGTTCAAAGATATGTGAGTGACTCCGAGGTGAAGTTGAGGTAGCCTCGAGTCAGCAACTAAATTTGTCACGCAATCTTCTTTCACCACCACCGGCAGCAGCAGCAGAATGCCCATTACATCCCCAACACTCGTTCCCCGCCCTCCAATCACCCCCCTCGTCCTCCCGCGCGCACCCCAAGTAAACCCAACCCCACTCCCCAAACTCGATCGCTACCCCGGGCGCATGGACACCCGACGCGATCTCCAACGCGAAATCGATGACCTCTCAGATGAAGAGAACGAACTTGAAGATGCTGTGCGTCCCCTTCTTCATTTCTGCGATATGATTCCTAACTGATACTCCACCGTCAATGTATTTTCGTATGGACGCGTGAAACGCTAAAATAGAACTTGGTGATAAGGAATCGAGGGTTTCAGTGGCTCGTTCCTATTGGGCGGCATACGACGCTGTTGGAGGAGAAGAATGAGGTACGTGGTTGGGTGTTTCGTTCAAGTTGAACTGTCGTCGATATTCTTGTAGGCAGAAGACGATTCGGATGGCTCTGATACAGGCCAATCAGGCGGCGGCCCTTCGATCAACGAGGACGGCGAGGAAAACGACGATTCAGGAGCTGATTTGGACGCAAGCATGGAGGATATGGATGAGGAGGGTGAGGCGGGGACTGCAAGTGAAGCGGAGGATGTGAATGATATGACGGATGATTTTGAGGAGAGGTCAAGCGATGCTTGATACACCACACTCAGAGCAGGACAGAGCAAAACGATGAAATTATGGGTGGTATCGATAAATATTGGTACGTGCACATGCGAGATCTACTTGACAGATATACATAATCCACAAATAAGTTAGATCCTTGTTGCTCATCTCCACTTCCCAACAACGCCGAAGTTGAACCACGCGAAGTTTCAAGTCACCAACACGAAGTCCAGCCACTGCGAACTGAAATCGAACCACTACGAACCCGATTTAAGGCTGGAAATCTGTCACAGACAACGTCCCGCGCGTATGCCTTCTCCTAGGGCTAGGGTTAGCCATGACGAGTGGCCGTACCCATAATCGGACGTGGCCCGCTTTTGACGCTGTTACGAGTGCGCGGTGGAGGAAGGCGAGGGATGTGAGGAGGTCGGCGTCGAGTTGCTTTACCTGTTGTGCATTATGAAGTTGCATTCACAATGAGGTCGTGTAGAAAAAAGCAAAAATCAGAGAAGAGGGGATATGAAGACAGGGAGGAAGACCCACCAATACAGGTTGTACAGTCGACACTTCATTCCTCGAAGGCGCAGGATGATATCGCGGTGCAGATAGTTGGCTCGTCGACCCTGTACCGCGCCGGTAAGCGAGCGAAATACTAGATGCCATCGATGGGCGCTGATGGTGTACTCCGAGGAGTTTGGGGCGATGAAGAGCGCCAGAGGAAAAGTCCCACTGTCAGTATTTAGACTAGTCAAGTGATCGGTTATTCATAGGTACTAGAAACGAACGCACGAGAATAAGCTTGTTGTCCTCTCCTACACTACCAAAGCGGTACGTCCGCCCATCGCAGCGGGATTCGTCAAAAGCGACGGATGAGACGAATGAGGAGTGTCCTTGGCATCGTGCGACGACTCGTTGTTCCCAAGGGGAGAAAATGGTGAGGAGGTCGTCTTGGCCGCCGGTCTGGTTGAGGGTAGACAATCAAAGATGTTCATTGGATTGTGAACTTGGAGTGAAACGCACAAGGATGAAGCGCCCGTCAGGAGACCATGCGACACAGGTCAGAGAACCGAAATAGGATGCGTAGCAGTCTACCAGCCTGGATCATCAAGATCAAAGTCTGTTCAGCAATTGGAGGAAGATACGACATACTGCTCTGCAAGTGGATCGATCACCCTCAAACACCCATCCTCTGAAATGGCAGCTACGTATTTGTTATCGGGGGAGAACACAAAGTCTAGCTACGATGAGCTCCCAACACAAGTATTAAAAAGTATTCACTCACCGACAACACCACGCCGACACAGACGCCAATGGCTTACAGGGTTCTTTGCTACTACGCCCTTCTCTCCCCTCCCGGTTGCTTCTGGATGCCACGGCGGAGGTGTGACAAATATCGATGATAGGGGGTCCCATCCATTACCTACGGGAGATGGGTGGTGTGCATTGATGGTTATATGCGGGGTATTTGTGAGTCCATTTGGAATGCTGGCAGTGAACAAGCCGTCTTCACGTTCTTTGTCGTAGACGATTATGGTTCCATCTGCGTGGGAGACGAGAAAAAGGGTTGGGGAGGAGGGGACCCAACGGACGGCTGTGCATATAGAGGAGGAGATGGTGCCCTTGGATTTAGGTGTCAGATGCGTTTACAGTAGAAGTGGGGTTAACTACCTGTTTGTTAAGGCGGCAGTAGCGGCTTGAGATTGGGTCTAATTGATCAGTGTGAGCAAAGGGATAGAGCGTGAGATGAGGTACACACCGAACCATACGAGGTCACCTGTATTGAATCCTATGACAACGTCTAGTCGTTCTGAGGATGCGGTGGAGGGGTTTACGTCGTGACAAGTTGGGTATGCAGAGAAGCTAATCCTCGTTAGCGGTTCCTGGTAGAATTATGCAGCGTTTTGCGCAGCCAAGGAGTAGATGACGCACCTTGGCTTTGGCCCCCACTTCGATCCACAAGAAGGCCTTGCCAGTATTATAGAACAAGAAAGTGACCTCGCCCTGCTTTGCTGCGAGTGTTTTGTTGAGACCTTCAGCGCTGTGGAGACGTGTGATAAATGTAGAGGATGTGGTGCGCATGTTGTGCTTTGGTCGTGATATGTGTGATTTCTTTTTAGTTGTTGAGATGGAAGGGTGAGAGAAGAGCTTGTACTGCTGGTGTTCTACTGGTGTTGAGATTGAGAGGTCCGGGGTAGCTACTGGATCTGGAGATGAAAAGCTGTCTTCTGGGGTATCGCTGGATGACATGCTCCGCTCCTCCAACAACGGGCGCTCCTTTACAAAAGCTTCCTTCTCCTTGTCTTTCTCCTTGTCCTTTTTAAGATCCTTTGTTAGATTTGCACCAAGAAACTGAGCGAGACCCGGGGAAGCTGGTTGCTTTGGTGGAAACCGGATTGTGATAGATGAAAGGCGAGTTTGGTAGATGGGTTGTGCTGTTGTAGAAGAGTGAGTAGTGACTTGAAGAGGTTTATGTTCTTCAGTGACGGAGTAGACGCCCTCAGGAGCCACGAATGCGCTGTCACTCTCCATGGATCCTGAAATCTTGATGAGAAGGTGTTAACACCAAGCTTAATCTACTTTGGGTATTAAGGGCCTTGAGAAATTCCTACGCGCCTTTCCGCATCCCTGGCATCGCCTCAAGTCTGTTTAATTATATAGTGATATCGATATGTTAGCACACGGAGACGATCTACTTACAGTGGTTCAATTGCAGAATGCTAGCTAGGCCAATCCAAACATGAAGTATAACCAACGAACTTTCAACTTCCGACAATATCTAATCGCGTTCCTACTGCATGGGACATAGTATCTGACCAGCCTGGAGTCTGTACTAGGACCTGTTTTATTTTGGACGATTGACCTGCAAATCATTGGCTGTAACTGCAACTATATTTAAAAAATAGTGTCCCGTGTCGTACTTACCACGCGTGCAGACCAGGGTCCAGTATCAACGATAACACTGCCATGGTGTAGTCTTACTAACTTTGCGAGTGCTTCGACGAACTCTTGGTCAATCTTGGTTCAAATTATGATCCCCGAGGCTAAAACTAAAAGTACAATCATGAGAACCGTGAAAGAAATCGTCGAATCGCTGCTGCGGGACGGTGACGGCCCGATGGATAATGACCCCATTTGGCATGTAAAGTCATTCAATTACGATCGTTAGACTTTCGGCTACCTGCCGGCTAAGCAGGATGTTAACATTGTCACTGGCTACTCTAAACCTACGGATCTTGTTTTATCCCTAACGCCCATTCCAAATGCTTGCCCGTCGTCTGCGCTCTACATTTCCTGCACTCGTGAGTCTCTCTTTCAACCTCCAGCTCCAGCTCCGTGTCTGACACTCAGCCGAAACAAGACCCGTCGATGGCAGACGACAGCAAGCAACACTGCCATCGAGCCCCCATCTACGGGCGGCCAGTCATCGGTCGCATCTTCTCAGCTTCTACGCATGACACGAGAATCTGCTCTCAGAACACCAGGAATATCATGGCAAGATGAGGAATCTGATCGTAACATCGTCGGCGGCCGCGAGACACGCAAGATGAACCTCTACCAAGCTGTGCGGGATGCCCTCAGGTAACCCATTTTTCTCTATGAAGAAGGTGTGCTGATGGCATTAGTATTGCACTTGCAAAGGATGACACTGCCGTCATATTTGGTGAGGATATAGCATTTGGTGGGGTGTTCAGGTGTACAATGGTATGCATAACCATGTCTTCATACGTTATTTTACTCACGCATCGAACAGGGCCTAGCAGAAGAATTTGGTACGTTTTAATAATACACCACGTCGTATGCATAACCGATCGTGCCGCAGGTCGCGAACGCGTCTTCAATACCCCATTGACAGAACAAGGTATTGCAGGCTTTGGAATTGGCCTCGCGTCCATGGGGCATACTGCAATTGCAGAAATCCAGTTCGCTGACTATATATTCCCCGCATTTGATCAGGTTCATTTCACTTCATCCAAATCTTAAACTTAAAGATTGACTTTCAACTTAGCTCGTGAACGAAGCCGCAAAGTTTCGTTACCGTTCAGGTGGACACTTCTCTATTGGTGGGCTAACCGTGCGTACACCGACCATGGCCGTGGGCCATGGCGGGCTATACCATTCACAGAGCCCTGAGGGGTTCTTCATGGGTGCATCTGGTCTCAAAGTGTGTCCTGTCCCATCGTACTATTGATTCCACGATCTCTAAATGAACTCAGGTCGTAATCCCCCGCTCCCCAATCCAATGCAAAGGCCTCCTCCTCTCAGCCATCCGCGATCCCAACCCAGTCATATTCATGGAGCCCAAAGTCCTTTATCGTTCTGCAGGTACGTCACCCTACCTCACCTCCCTGCATACATGCATTAATTTTTACCCACAGTCGAACAAGTCCCAATCGATGACTTCGCCCTCCCTCTCTCCCGCGCCGAAATCCTCATCCCAGGATCCGATCTAACACTCCTAACATGGGGCACCCCCGTCTACCACTGCGAATACGCCCTCCGTCTCCTCAACTCACCACCACCCTCACTCGCACCACTCATCCCACCATCCTTACGCAGCGCTAAAGTCGAGCTCATCGATCTCCGAACGATATTGCCATGGGACATAGAGACAGTCGTAGAGAGCGTGCGCAGGACGAAGAGGCTCGTGATCGTACATGAGGCGGGTATGACAGGTGGCGTTGGGGGAGAAATCGCTGCTGAGGTTGGGAAGAGGGCATTTTTGAGGTTGGACGCGCCTGTGAGGAGGATTACGGGGTGGGAGTGAGTGTCGTTTTTATATCCTTTTTTTGTTCTTCCCCATCTTCAGGTTCTCATGACATTTATTGTTATAGTGTCCCAGCTGGGTTACAGTTTGAGAAGTTTAATATGCCGGACGCGGTTAGGATTTTGGATGGGATTATGGAGACGCTCAGTTACTGATCTAATTACTGTTTCTCAACTTGCCCTTGCGCCCACGATGTGGCACGAGGGATGGGAAATGGACATTTACACAATGATGTAGAACATTAGCATGCATGTATACCCTGTATCAGTGTAATACCAACATGTTTTGGCGTGCAGAAGATGTTGAATGTGTCGACGAGAGTCGTATGAGTTTTGCATAGATGTGAGTCACCGTGACCGAATACCACTTCGTTGTCGTGCATTTACCGCTCAACTGAAAACAGTCAACTCTACCGCAAGTATCAGACCGGAGCATGGAGTTCGAAGATTAGTCAGTGCTGTCCTACATAGAGCCTCACTCTCAATGGACATCAAAAATAAAATAAAAACAAGTATCAGACGCTGAGCTTCAACTAATCGATGGTGAAGAGCACGCGCTGAGCAAAAACAATCATTGTCGTGTGCACAAAGGACATTCATGGTGGGTAGCGAGTAAGGACTCGTGGTGTGTAAGCACTGAAGAAAGTCCATGTTATGAGCAAGTACACGACGCAAGTACAAAGGGGTACAAAAAACACATAAGTGACTGCATAAAAAGACCTCGGTATTTTCAACGCAACAGCGCCGCTTGCTTCGCGGCTGAAGACATACACCCTGCGTGCTTGAATTCTGAATGAAAGATAGTTGAGGACGGCAGCATGGTTGACATGACTGAAAATACTCACCGGCGAACCAAGCACGTAGGCTGACCTTCTGCTCTTTGGTGGAATCTTCCATAAGCGAGACGTAGTACTCGAGTGCGTCGATGTTGCAGGTCCGGGCGAGTATAAGACATTTATACTTCCTTACGGTCTGCCACAACGACGTGAGGTCCCACCCGAAAATCTGAACAAAAGCGCGGTTGAGCACACATATCATGTTGATTCGTATAGTGTTAACGTACCACAACGAATTCCTTGTAGATAGACAGGTCCATCGTGTGAAGGGAACAGATGTTACAGATTTTGATAGCCAAATTGATGTACTCGATGGCTTTCTCGCGATTGTTGCTCTTCGAGGCAGCGAGTGCCATTTCGGCGTAGAAGTATATCTGATGCGCGAAGCGCAGAACAATCAGTCTCGGATGCAGAACACGAACTGGAATTAATACTCACCTTGCACGACTTGACAAATAAGAAGATCGGCATCGTGAGAAACCTCGGCTATGTCATTAACATACTCGATTGCTACATCGTATTCAAATGTATTGAATGTTGCAATAGCCTGAAAATTGGAATGAAGCACCGAACATGTAAGAAAAAATGTAACCCACCCTGATCAAAACAAGAAGATGATGGGTTGCTGAATCTCCAGCCGCAAACCTCAACGCGAGATCAAATGCAATATTCGCTTCCCGAGTCTGCTTCAATCCGAAGTGGGCAATAGCCTTGGCGATATAGCCTATCAACGACTTTTGAATGCTAATGGACTATGTTACGATCCAAGTTAGTATATCTTGAAGGGGGTTCAGTATTAGTCGGTATTACTCACCAGAATTGCGTCTTTAAGAGCAGACTCCCAATCACCCGTGCGTGTATAAATAATTGAACGGTGCCCGAGGCAGACGAAGTTGCTGGCATCTGCCTTGATGTATCGTGTGAATATCTCCAAAGCCTTGGTCAACACCCCTCTCGTCGTGATTATAGTGTAGGCGGTCTCGTCCATGGTAAGGGTGAAGGTGTAGGTCTGTGGAATGTTCGAATTGTGTTATGAGAGTCAATAACGAGAACATACCTTGTGCCAGTTGGTAACTTTCGTATGAGTCTTTGACTGAAATGCGCGAGATGAGACGATAAAATCATGAGAAATCAATGAGAACATACCGATACCAGTCCCGTCGAGGGTAGAACCCACTGTGAGATCTTCTGGTCATTGCCTCCGCTGAAGAATGTGACACAAAACGCGCCGGCGGCGACATCGAGTACGTTGGATTTCGGGAACGGCCAGAGGCGGATACTGCCGTCAGAAGATGCGGAAGTGATGATGGTGCTAGTCTCATTGACAGAGATGGTGCTGATCGCGTCAGTGTGACCACGGAAAGCTTCGATCTCGTCCCCCTTCGATGCTTCCCAAACCCGAACAGTAGGATCGCGTTTACCACCACCTGAGAGAAGGTATGTTCCTTGGAGCGACCACGTGAGTGCGAAGGTACCACCTGAGTGGCCCTTGAGCGTTTTGACGCGCTGCTTGGTTGCTGAATTATAAACGCAGATATTGTTCTCTGTCGCGATGGCAAAACATTCGCCAGCTAACGAATACCGAACGCAGTGGGCAACCGAATCAAGATGGATTGCCTCGTGATTTTCCTTCCACGTAGCTGTGCACCAAAACCTCACCGTACGGTCACCCGCACTCGCCAAAGTGTTTCCATCTGCGGAAAAGTCTAGCGATATATGGACTTCACTGGACTGGTGGGCTGCGATGAGTTGAAGAGCGACAGCAAGTTGGGCAACGGCCCCGTTTTGGGCAGGGGCAGTGAACTTGGTTTTAATGAACCCGGCTCCCCGGGCATCATTAACGAGACAAACTCCGCTTTCTCCGTTCCAGGGAATGATACCTCCAGTGATATCACAGCTTGCTATGAATTTCCCGTCTCGTGATACCGCCAATCCAGTCACCTCACTGAGATGCCCTACCAGACGTTTCAATACCTTCTTCGTCGTCAAATCCGACAAACAAAGTGTGTTGTCCTTCGAACTGGTGACCATACGCTGCGTGTTAGGCAACACTACAACCACGGAGATGGACGCGTAATGACTTTCAATCATCTGGGACACTTCTGTGACGGATTCTGTGACCTGTTGTGTGACGCGTTTTGTGACGTGCTGGCTGACTTCTCGTGTGACGTGTTCGGAAGTAGTGCTGACCGCGATTTGCTCTGCCGCCACTAGACCAGTGGATGGCGACATCGGAGTGAGAGGTGATGACATTTTACTAGAGGCTGATTGTAGTGGAACAGGGCTTAGCAGGGGGATTGCAGGATTATTGCACTGAGCTGCCGAGGTGTGTTCGCTGTGCGTTTTTATATTGTCTCGGTGTTCGTTAGGCGCTGAACATCTCGGGCTCTTCTCATAAGCGGATGCAGGTATGGACCTTACGCACATTCGTCCAAATTGTGAACCAGCCAGGGCAAGAATTCAATCAATCACTACCATTTCCCAATGCACGATGCTTCCTTCCCGCGTGGTTATAGGCTCTGCTTGAAGATCGGGTCAATTCTAACATGTCGTCAATGTCTACTTGACCGTACGGCCGCTCTCCGTCCTCTCGTAAATTACTTACGCAAATCCCAAATCTCTTCTGATTTGGCTACCACCGCGTCGGTTCGCAGGGGCGACGTTTGACACCTTGTGACAAGTATCCTCGGTCCTAATCCTTGTTGCATTGGACCCGAGATCAGCTACCTATCAGACCTTCCCATGTAGTATTGCTAAACCTTGTAACTTGGGCGCTATACAGCGAGGATTAGGACAGAAATACTCTGTGACAAGTCACAAGGCATAGAACGTTTCTTATGTGAAGGTTCAACCGGTGCGGTGGTGGATCAAGGGTTCGCATTTACGAGAGGATGGCAGTGAGGTCAAGCCGACATTGACAACGCCATTTTAGAATCGATCAGGCCTACTCGGCCCTGTACATGCGCAGGGTTAGCAACTTCGTCTGATAGGTACATGGCACTTACGAATGTCTTCTCAGGCTATCGAAGCGTATCAGTAGCCCCGCTCGATTCTTATTTCATCCGCCCATTTTATTTCTCCCATTGACGAGCTGTCACCAAGCTGTTGCTCAACAAAGTTCGAGAAATAAACTACACACAAATGTCCAAAAATAACACCCCGTCGGAGGGTTCCACATACCCGGATAACCGCGACCGTGTCTGGCGCTGGTCAACGTTGTCGCGGCTCTTCAAAATTCAATGGCACGGCTTCGTCGTACGGGCAAACAGAATCATTCGTTTCTTGCCCACAAACATCAGGATTCAGCTCTCAGCATGTATACAAGATGTTCCGAGAAATTTTGATTCGGAAGATATGTTGAGGCAATGCTGAAGCGAAGTTCACTAACTATAACCAGGGCCAAATGTCATTTCATGGATCGTGATCTAGACCCATGCCAATCAGCTGGACATCAGGGCGCCTTTGTTGGTGTGAAGGTAACCTACGGCCTGTAGAAGAACCCGAACCGACTACTGCCCACCTCGACCCATTTGACCGTATCATAGATATGAAGAAACAGAAAGTCGGGACTTGGATGACAAGCGTGTCTATGATCCCCTGTGATGGGCTGCAGTTTCTTCCCGAAGAAAACTATAAAACTGCGCGTGTGGATAAGACGTGATGTTCCTATGGCCTGGCCTAATCAGGTCCGACATCACCACTTGCCAGTTCATAACGAGAAAGGTCTCATGTGGGAGAAGATCGTGACTGAATGAATACTTCAAGAGAAGCAGTGACCTGCGCCACACAAAAAGTCCGACTTCTAGCGCTGGGCGCTATTCTGTGCTATCTTCCAGAGTCTCATGATATTTTTCGGCAGCAGGATGAGCAACGGAATGAAACTAATGGGAACACGGACATGATAAGAAATGTGTGTCATGCTGGCACAGATAGATGGGCGCAAAAGTTCGGACATCAGCGTCAAAGGTGAAAAAGCTTCCTGCAGACGCATCCGAAAGTAAAAATAAAAAGCTTGGTTATGCCACACTGGGATATCTCCAAAGACCGCAGGAATGAAATACCAGAAGGCTGTACCAAAGCGGCAATCAGCTTCGCGTCGGAGAATATAAGAACGCGAACCGAAATAGGAAGGCAAACCGAACAGAAGCAGGCAAGAACACCTGGACAACCCGTGGGAGTTGCAGACTCAAACCTTCAAGTTGGATCCATCCATGGAAGTATCTAATGAGTGCTTCCAAACGAACGCGAGACTTAAACCAAACGGGGAGGAGACTTCGAATAAACGCCGTTGAGTGCCTTCGAATAAACGCCGCTGAGTGACTTCGAATGAACGCCTGACGAGTAACTCGGAACGAACACTCGCTCGATGATAACGCAGCTAAAAAGTCTACTGAACTCACGTTCCATGTCAAACTCTCGTTGCATTCGACTACGCAATCATATCACTAGCGATGAGCTAAGGTCCGCGCCCCAGTGAATACAACAAGTTGGATTATCGTTAAGATTCTGGCGGGCAAAGAGACGTTGAGTGCATGCAGAATCCCAAGAATACGGAGACTCAGACCAGTTGATCGGAGAGAAAAGCAATGATCTGGACTATCACTGCGTCTGCCTTCACATGCGCTACAAAATGTTCAGCACGCTAGCATAACTGGATTCGAGTAAAGATCCACGCAGGGGGAGTTGTGGTTGGGCAAAACATCGAACCTACGAACTGACGATTAGTGGTGCCTCCTAAGATCTATGCCTACGACAAATACAAGACTCAGCCTCGTTGCTAGCTTGTTACCAGTGAGAGACCAGCGGAAGAACTGGATGACCGTCACAGACTTTGTCTTCTTGCATCAACATCCACATTCCGTTCGATGGTACAGCAGTGTGCAGGTGGAACTGCGAGACAGGATATTTTGTTGGGGAACTATGGGCAGGCGAGGGCGGAAACATAAACACACTCACTAGTACTGCAGAAAACGCAAAAATAACCCGGTAGGGTTGTCGCAGAGCTAGCCCTTTTTTAAAAAAAATCCAGTTTATTGTCCTTCGGGGTCGTAGACCCTATGTTGGACTTGGAGAGCTAGCGCTTGTAAGCATACCGTATACGAAGAATGACAAATGTGCGAATCCCTACAGATTAGAGTGGAGAAAGGTGACCGTTCGTTCGGGACCCAAACTCGAGGCTGATTAGGGATGAGGGACAGGGGCGGATGAGAAGCCGGTTAGATATTTGCATTTTAAGCTGACCTTTGGATCAAAGCTAGCCATGGTGATTTGCAAATCCGCTTTGTGTGAGAATATAGGTGAGATGAATCGGATTTAAGTAGATATATCCATAGTCCTAAAACTGGGATACATCACCCAGTGTGATTATCCACGCCGTGCGATACATCTCCTTATTCGATATCTGGTTGTACGACAGTTCCTGATATCTTGATTGTTTGTCAAATATGCTGCCAGTGCTCTTGCTAATCCACTGCGATGACCAGATCGCGAGAGCATAAAAAACTGTAGGGCCTTTCTCCAGCTTGAGTAGAAACAGAGACATAGAATACAATGTAAAAAACATACCGATTTCTTGACTGCTGTACACGTCCGCCTGATCGAGAATCGTCTGTCGCTCATACAATCTTATTGATCTGCAAAGCGTAAGAATATAGAATCAAGCACACCTTGGACGCGCAGGTGAAGATGCCCAATGCCACCTTTGCGTGTAGCGACGGAGTTGAACACCTTCAATTGTTTGAGAATTGTGGAGACGTGTCGATCGTATTGGGCACGGACTATAATTTGTCGGATGCTGAGGCAGACTTTTCCACCATTCTTGAGACATGTCTGATCCCGTCGAGATCTGTTTTGACATGCGCGAGCCTTGCCTTCACAACCTTCAGGTCAGGTTCTTCAGACTGATGAGGGGACTTCGTACATGATCGAAAAAGAGAAAAGAAAATTACGAACTGTAATAATCGAACTTATGTTTGCAACGCTAAAGAGGATGGCTGTAATCATAATTAGAAACAACGGCGTAGTTCAAGTAATGGCGAAAATCCATACATCACTGAATCACATCGGCATCAGCAATCCCCGGACCCGGCATTTCTTCCGAGGAAGATGGTCTTCATTCATCTAGTAATTGGAAGGAGAGCTGAGTCCGAGTATTTAGAGTTCTATGCGTCGTGAATTTTGCTGAACTTTGCGGGGAAGATGAAGTCTTGACACTAGTGCTGGTTGCCATTGCCTACGGATCGATCTAATACTGTGCAGCTCAACCCATTTAGTGCGTGCGCTACTAGTAGCATAAGGAGACGGTCTAGCCACATGCAAATTGACTCTTGCAAAACTGAACATCTTGCTAACGTCCAAAGTGTAGCCCAACTTGCTTACAGCTAGACTGGTCAGCAGTGTGCGAATTGACCAAAAAGGAAATCGATACAACAGCGCGTCCTGAATGTACTAGGCTTGCTTTTTTCAGGCGTTTTTAGCCCTCACTACTACCTTTACTACGTGTCATACCAACCAATCTGCCATGGCAAAAAGAAAGAAGCCCGCCCCAGTTCGGAAAAAGTAAACAATCAGGATCCCGGCCAGACCACCAGCCGCGCCTAATGTAGTTGTAGTCTGAGGTGTGTTCGCTGTGCGTTTTCATACTGTCTCGGTGTTCGTTAGGCGTTGAACGGTCAACTTTATTAGCCTAGGGCTCTTGCGGATAGGCACATCCAGAGGCACATGCGTCCAACTTGTGAACCCGTCAGCACTTGGTCACAACCATTTCCAAAAGCAAGACACTTCTATCCCCCATGGTCATAGCTGGCGCTCACTGTTGTGCTTTATCAAGCTCTGGTCTATTCTAAAATGACATTGCCAATTTCGACTTGACCGAACGCTCGTCCTCTCGTAAATCACTTGCACGAACCCCATGTGAAGGTTTAATCAATGTGGAGGCGGGGAAATCAAGCTGGGTGGACATGCCAACGTCGTCTAACAGGTGTGAAATAGCCACCGGCACTTACGAAGACCGGAGTGCCAATCTGTCTATACCCACTCAATTAAATATAGCCACCGGCACTTACGAAGGCCGGAGCGCATGCGTACCCCACTCGGTTCTTATGTTATAATGAATACTCTCCCATCTTATTTCCGAGCTGTCACTCGACTCATCAATAAACTGCACTCATGAACTTCCAAATTAATATCCCGTCGGAAGTTCAACATACCTGCCGTACTCATCCGCAGGCGCTGGTTAACGTCATCACGACTTGCTTAAGTTCAACTGCACGGGCTTCGCCATACAGGTAAACGGGTTCAATATTCTTTTCTTGTCTACAAACATGAGGACTTAGCTCAGCGTTTAGATATGACATTCCGAGACAATGTGATTCGGAAGATATGTTGAGGCAATGCTGAAGCGAAGTTTGTTTTTTGTATCCATTTATGTCCATTGAGAGAAGGTTACTCTATGCAGGACAATTCTATCTAGTCTAGGAACCCCGTGCCCCGCTACACCTCAGGGTTCGCGAATGCCCTGATGCTGAGGTACCTCCACCAGTCCGCCGTTCCCGCCCGCCGTTTTAGTGAAGTTCATTGACTATAACCAGCTGGTCCAGGCCCAAATGTCATTTCAGGGATCACGCACATGATCCCGACCCATTTGGTAATCAGGGGACCTTAATTAAGGTGAAAGTGACCTAGGAACTCCCAAGAAGCGTTAATGTCCTTCTAAGTATTCGGCTAACTTATGTTTTGGACGTAGCATTCTATCGGGAATTTTCCTGTAAGTAATTCCTTGGAAGTCAATCAGTACCACTCATTACCGCCCACTGACATTAACCTTTGATTCATAGACACAACGTGACAGAAAATCGGGACTTGAATGACAAGTGCGCCTGGGATCCCCTGTAGCAACCGCGGGCTGCTGCTTCTTCCTGAAGAAAAACATAAAACTCCGCGCATGCGGGTAAGGCACTGTGTTCAGGCCGTGACTTTGGCCTGGACCCAGGCTATGCACATCATCACCTGCAAGTTTATAACGAGAAAGAAGGTCTCACGTGAGGGACGACTGAAATTGATGCTTCAAGCGAAGCAGTGGCGTACGTCACACACACAGTCCGGCTTTTGATGCTGAGTGTTATCCTGTGCTATCTTCCGGAATCTCATGGAGATCTGCGACGGTAGGTACGGATGGGTGAGGTGATGAGACTGATGAGAACATGAACATAATAAGAAATGTGTACCATGCTGGCACATATAGATGGGCGTAAACTTTCAGTAGCATCTGACAGCATCAAAGGCTTCCTTTCGAAAAGATTGTAAACTTTAAAGATCTACGCAGAGTTATTATCGGGTAAAACATCGGACCTAGTGCGAATTCACGATTAGTTACCACCCGGAATCTGAGCCTACAAAAAATACGAGACACAGGCTCACCCTCATTAGCTTACGTTCCCCATTACTCGTTCCCTGTTACTCATCCGAAAGTTTTCGATTCCCTGGAATTGCATCGCCATTCAAACTGCGTATACACTGGCAGCCATTCAATGACCTCCGTCACGAATAAATCGCTACTGCCAAGCAATGCAGATCAACATTTTTATTGACAACAGGATATATAAGACCGTTAACGCCACTCTATGGTGCAAAGGAAGCGCCCTCACCGCAAAATACCTTCCACATTGGGCACATATTTCGAAAAGCCCGTCCCAGTCCCAGATATTCATACAGCCAGGAGACCAGTTTCGAGATTGTTCATCACAACCACACCATCCTGCACTTGTCCGAGGGGGGATAGGTGGGTTTGCTGAGGTCACAGTACTGCGTATCGACCAAACATACGGAGCTGTCGACAATCAAGCCAGAGCGAGACGTGGGATCCGAAATAACCGTTGAAGTACAGAGTGCGATGTCATGCAGGATGGGAGGAATGGAAAAAAATACCAAGTGTTGAAAGAGTTCCTCACAGGCGAAAGCCTAAGAATGAAGTGTGATAGTAGAGTCTAGACGTCCGTGAAATCTACCGTCGTGAAACACGCACTATTTAGTATATCTCTCACTCGAGAGTCGAGATCAACTGGTGCACTCGTTGACAGATGCATCAGCGAAAAAATAACTGTTGGAACTAACGAAAGACGGGCTCCTCGGGGTTTCGCATATAGGTTTGAAGTGGCGCAAGTGGAACTCCGAACCGAGTATGATTATATGATTAGGGGGCTAATCGTCACACCGAAAACACCATCTGCATCATTTCTCACTGGTGTTGTTTTGTTTCACTTAGAATATGCTACAACATGAAGTAGCTAAGCAATTACTGTAAGATCGAGTGCTGTACGTCCGTCAACAGATAGGCTGTGCGACACCGATATTAGTATAAGCCTAGCCAGTTCTTCCGGCTATACATATCCGCTTGAGATAAGGGCCTCCTACTATGTTTAGCGCCTGATGAACAATGTGACAGTATATATAAAAATGTAAGAGAACACGCCCCTACCCAAGCCCTGTTTCAACTGTAATCAACCTCTAGTAAAATGGTGTCGCAGCCCACTCCGGCCCTGTCACCACCCACTCTAGTGCCGCAGCAGACTTCATGTGTCACACAGCTGTCGCAAACGTTTGAAGGTCATCGCAAATCAATCTCTGCAGTTGTAGCCATGCCCAACACGCAGCGCATGGTCACCAGTTCGAAGGACAATACACTTTGTCTGTGGGAATTGACGACGAAGAAACTATTGAAACATCTGGTAGGGCATCCCAGTGTTGTATCTGGATTGGCGGTATCGCGAGACGGGAAATTCATAGCAAGCTGTGATATCACTGGAGGGATCATTCCCTGGGACGGAGAAACTGGAGTTTGTCTCATTAATGATGCCCAGGGAGCCGGGTTTACTGAAACCAAGTTCACTGCCAAAAATGGATCTCCCATTACCCATAACGGGTCGACTAGGTCCACCCAAAACGGGTTCGCCGTTGCCTACAACGGGGCGACTACTGCCCACAACGGGGTCCACCAATGGCCAAAACGGGTCCACAAACGGCCACAACGGGTCCATCGACGGCCATAACGGGTTCACCAACGGCCACAACGGGTTCACCAACGGACACAACGGGTCCACCAATGGCCACAACGGGTCCACCATTGCCCACAAGTACAACGGGGCAACCTTTGCCCACAACGGGTCCACCACTGCCCAAAATGGGTACACCCCTGCCCAAACCGACGAATCTGTTGCTCTTCAACTCATCATAGCCCACCAGTCCAGCGAGGTTCATATATCGCTGGACTTTTCTGCGGATGGAACAACTTTGGCGAGTGCGGGTGATCGTACGGTGAAGTTTTGGTGCACAGCTGCGTGGAAGGAAAATCAAGATGCAATCCCTCTTGACGCAGTTGTCCACTGCGTTCGGTATTCATTATCTGGCGAACTTCTTGCCATCGCGACAGAGAACAATATCTACATCTATAATTCAGCAACCAGGCAACGTATCAAAACGCTCAAAGGCCACTCAGGTGGCACCTTCACACTCACGTGGACGCTCCAGGGAACATACCTTCTTTCAGGTGGCGGTGAACGCGATCCTACCGTTCGGGTTTGGGAAGTGTTGAAGGGGGGCGAGATCGATACCTTCCGTGGTCACACTGACAAGATCAGTGCCATTGCTGTAGATGATTCCAGCACCATCATCACTTCCGCATCTTCTGACGGCAGTGTCCGTATCTGGCCATTCCCGAAATCCAACATGCTCGAGGTCGCCGCCGGCGCGTTTTGTGTCACATTCTTCAGCGGAGGCAATGACCAGAAGTTATCACAGTGGGTTCTACCCTCGACGGGACTGGTGTCGGTATGTTCCCGTTGATTTCTCATGATTTCGTCGTCTCATCTCGCTGATTTAGACGAAGACTCAAGTAAAAGTTAATCAAAAGGTATGTTCTCATCATTGACTCTGATAATGCAACTCGAGCATACCACAGATCGTCATCCTCGACATGTCGGTGGCCGCCCGCACTGCATGCATTACTGGGGACTTGTCTTTGGCCGTGGAGATATTCACGCAAGAAATAACGACAAATGCCAGCAGCTACGTCTGCTATGGGAACCGTTCCATTGTTTATGCACGCCAAGGTGATTGGGAATCTGCACTTAGTGATGCAACTCAGGTGAATTATACCAACCAGTATTGAATTTCTTTAAGATATGCTAACTTGGATCGTGACGTAGTCCATTAGCATTCAAAAGTCGTTGATAGGCTATATATCTAAGGGCATTGCCCTCTACGGAAAGGGTCGGATTCGAGAATCGAGTACTGCATTTGATCTCGCGCTGAGGTTGGCGACCGGAGATTCAGCAACTCATCTTTTTCTTTTTTTGATCAAGGTAGGTTACATTTTTCTTCCATGGTCCGTGCTCCATTCCGATTTTCAGGCTATTGCAACATTCAATACAAATGCATACGAAGAAGCAATCATGTCTGTTAATGACATGGCCGAGGTTTCTCTCGATGACGATCTTCTTGCTTGTAAAGTCGTGCAAGTGAGTATCAATTCTGGTTCGTGTTCTGAATCTGAGACTGATTGTTCTGCGCTTCGCGCATCAGACATACTTCTACGCCGAAATGGCACTCGCTGCTTCGAAGGGCAATATTCGCGACAAAGCCGTCAAATACATCGGTGCAGCTATCGAAATCGCTAACAGCTGTTCCCTCCAAACAATGGACTTTTCTATCTACACGGAATTCGTCGTGGTACGTTGATACAATACACCACCCAACATGATACATATGCTCAAGCGCGCTTTTTTTTGCAGATTTTCGGGTGGGACCTCGAGTCATTGTGGCAAACCATACACAAGTATAAATGCCTTATACTCTTCCGAGCGCGCAATATTGGTGCACTCGAGTGCTACCGATCACTGCTGGAACCATGCGACGAAGCTCAGAAGGCCATCTTGATTGCTTGGTTTGCTGGTGAGTCTTTTCAGTCATGTCAACCATGCTGGCGTCCTCAGCGGCTGATGAACTGGCCAAAGAAGAAGCCGAGACACAATCAGCGACAGAGGCATGGGCAAGAGAGAACACAGAAGATGAAGCCATAAAAGTGAGCTCAGAAAGCAAAGTCGCTGAAGCAAATGCGAAGAAAAAGAACGCAGAAGATGAAGCCAAAAAAGCGAGCTCGGAAAGAAAACTTACCGAACGAACTGCAGAGAGAAGCACAGAGGTGGGCAGCGCCGCGGATGATAAGACGCAGAAAAACATCAAAAAAGCGGACCGTCGTCTTCCAAAGGACCGGAGGTGTTCCCGAGGATACGCTTGGGTCCCAACGTCGACTGTGGTTTTTTTACTTTTGTTTTTTTTTTGTACCCGTTTCTACCCATTGAAAGACATACCCTATGTAGGACATAGTCTTATGGGACCCCTTGTGTCCCGTTTCGCATCTCTGGAGCTACAAATGCCCTGGTGTGAGGCGTGCCCCCACCAGTCCGTCGTTCCTGCCAGCCCTTCGACTTGTTTCAAGTGCACGGGGGTTGGACATAGCATTTATAGTGAGCAATTGCCTAAATTGGATGCCTCGGATGGTTCAGATGACCATCATAGATATCAGCGAATTGCCTATGAAATTATGCTCGATTACTGTTAACCTATGATTACAGTACTGTAATGGATGACTTCCAGCGGCATTTATTATTTGATTATTTAATAAGGCGACTCATGAACGTCGGTAAGTTAACTCGTGAATGAAGCTGAAGCCGCAAGGTTTCGTTACCGTTCAAACTTCAGGTGGACACTTCTCTATTGGCGGGCTAACAGTGCGTACACCGACCATGGCCGTGGGCCATGGCGAGCTATACCATTCACAGAGCCCTGAAGGGTTCCTCATGGGTGCATCTGGTCTCAAGGTATGTCCTGTCCCATTGTACTGCTGATTTGACGACGAAAACTCTAAAGGAACTCAGGTCGTAATTCCCCAATCCAATGCTAAGGCCTCCTCCTCTCAGCTATCCGCGATCCCAACCCAGTCATATTCATGGAGCCCAGAGTCCTCTATCGTTCTGCAGGTACGTCCGTCCCCCTTTCCCACTTCCCTGTATACATGTATTAATTCTACCTACAGTTGAACAAGTCCCAATCGACGACTTCACCCTCGCCCTCTCCCGCGCCGAAATCCTCCCAAGATCCGATCTGACACTCCTAACCTGGGGCACACCCGTCTACCACTGCCAATACGCCCTCCGTCTCCTCAACTCCCCACCACCCTCACTCGCACCACTCATCCCTCCTTTCGCAGCGCCAACGTCGAGCTCATCGATTTGCGAACGATATTGCCATGGGAGAGAGACAGTCATAGAGAGCGTGCGCAGGACGAAGAGGCTCGTGATCGTACATGAGGCGAATGTGACAGGTGGCGTCGGGGGAGAAATCGCTGCTGAGGTTGGGAAGAGGGCTTTCTTGAGGTTGGACGCGCCTGTGAGGAGAATTGCGGGATGGGAGTGAGTGTCGTTTTTATATCCTTTTTTTGTTCTGCCCCTCCTCAAGTTCTGATGACGTTCATTGTTAGTGTCCCAGCTGGGCTGCAGTTTGAGAAGTTTAATATACCGGATGCGGTTAGGGGATTATGGAGACGCTCAGTTACTGATCTAATCGCTGATTTGGGCTGTTTCTCAACTTGCCTTTGCGCCCACGGTGTGGCATAAGGGATGGGAAATGGTCATTTAATGATGTAGTACATTAGCATGCACGTATACACTGTACGAGTGCAACACCAACATGTTTTAGGGTGCGGGAGATGTTGAATGATTCCATGAGAGTAGTAGGAGTTTTTGCGTAGATGCGAGTCACCGAATACTTCGTTGCTATACATTTACCGTTCAACTAAAAGGCGTTATCTCTGTCGAAAGTATCAGACCGGAGCATGGGGCTCCAAGACTGGTTAGTATTGTTCTACATAAAGCCTCACTCTCAATGTACATAAGATAAAAAATAAAAACAAGTATCAGACGCTGGGCTTCGACTAATCGACGGTGAGGAGCACGCGCTGAGCAAACATGATCATTGTCATGTGCACATGTAAGGACATTCACAGTGGGTGGTGGGGAAGGACTCATGGTGTGTAAGCACTGAAGAATCTTTGATCTGCGTTCATGTTATGAGCCACTACACGACGCAAGTACAAAGGGACACAATAAACAACTAACCCTAATGGTTGAAGAATCATCGATCAACGTTCATGTTATAAACCAATACACGACACAAGTACAAAGAGACACAATAAACATATAGGTAACTGCATAAAAGACCTCGGTATTTCAACGCGACAGCGCCGCTTACTTCAAGGCCGCAGACATACACTCCGCATGCTTGAATTCTGAATGAAAGATAGTTGAGGACGGTAGCATGATTAACATGACTGAAAATACTCACCGGCGAACCAAGCACGTAAGCTGGCCTTCTGAGCTTTGTCGGAATCTTCCATAAGTGAGACGTAGTACTCGAGTGCTTCGATGTTACCCGTCTGGGCGAGTATAAGACATTTATACTTCCTTACGGTCTGCCACAACGACTTCAGGTCCCACCCAAAAATCTGCAAAAAAGCGCAGTTGAGCACACATATCATGTTGAGTCGTATATTGTATCAACGTACCACGACGAATTCCGTGTAGATAGAAAGGTCCATTGTGTGAAGGGAACAGCTGTTAGAGATTTCGATAGCTGCATTGATGTACTCGATAGCTTTCTCGCGATTGTTGCTCTTCAAGGCAGCGAGTGCCATTTCGGCGTAAAAGTATATCTGATGCACCGAGCGCAGAACAATCAGTCTCGGATTCAGAACACGAACTGGAATTGATACTCACTTGCACGACTTGACAAGTAAGAAGATCGGCATCGAGAGAAACCTCAGCCATGTCATTAACATACATGATTGCTTCATCGTATGCATTTGTATTGAACGTTGCAATAGCCTGAAAATCGTAATGAAGCACCGAACATGTAAGAAAAATGTGACCCACCCTGATCAAAACAAGAAGATGATGGGTTGCTGAATCTCCAGCCGCAAACCTCAACGCGAGATCAAATGCAATATTCGCTTCCCGAATTTGCCTCAATCCGTAGTGGGCAATGGTCTTGGCCATATAGCCTATCAACGAATTTTGAATGCTAATGGACTATGTCACAATCCAAGTTAGTATACCTTGAAGGGGGTTCAGTATTAGTCGGTATAACTCACCTGAATTGCGTCTTTAAGCGCGGACTCCCAATCACCCATGCGTGCATGAAGAATTGAACGGTGCCCGAAGCAGACGTAGTTGCTGGAATCTGCCTCGATGTATTCTGTGAATATCTCCAAAGCCGTAGACAACATCCCTCCCGTCGTAATTATAGTGTAGGCGGTCTCGTCCATGGTGAGGGTGAGGGTGTCGGTCTGTGGAATGCTCGAGTTGTGTTATGAGAGTCAATAACCGGAGAATATACCTTGTGCCAGTGAGTGACTTCCATTTGAGTCTTTGTCTAAAATCCGCGAGATGAGACGATGAAAAACATGAGAAATCAATGAGAACATACCGACACCAGTCCTGTCGAGGGGATTATAGTGTAGGCGGTCTCGTCCATGGTGAGGGTGTGGGTCTGTGGAATGCTCGAGTTGTGTTATGAGAGTCAATAACGAGTACATACCTTGTGCCAGTGAGTGACTTCCATTTGAGTCTTCGTCTGGAATCCGAGAGATTAAATAATGGAAACATGAGGGATCAACGTGGACTAGGGCAGAAGCAGAAGAAAGTAGACTCTATGTGGATGTATGTTGCGATGCACACTATGAACAGAGCTGGCTGCGTATGCCAGTGGCTGACTAAGTTATGGAGATCGCCGAAGGGCTGCCTCTGGGCTAGTGATGCATCGGGCCCGGCCAGTAAGGCCCTCGGGCCTCAAGGCTCAGGCCCTTTGGGCTGAGCCCTTGTAGGCCAGGCCAAAGCCACGCCCAAGGTGAGGGCCTTTTAGGGCTTTGGGCCTGGCTTGTGAGCTAAACTAAGGACAACAACGAAGACAAGAAAAAATAAGGAGACATAAGTAAATTTTATTTCTAAGGGGACATTTCTATACAGTCCTAGTGAAATATGCCATGGAAGCGTATATCATCGAGATGGGTAAAAATGAGCGTGGAAGTGGCAATAGAAAAATATAATGATGGTTACTTGAATGACTGGAGCGGACGAGAGCAGCGAAGGACCTTACAGAGGATGTCGGAGATGTTTTACCGGCATCATAATGGTCACGTGTTATGATGGACCTCCAAATTATTTTGACCTGATTTCGAGCACATTACGATGCCTTAGGCGGAGTTCCAATGTCATTTTGATGCGACTGATCTTATTACTGATATGACTGATATGCCTTTAATAATAGACTACCACCATCAACTTGCTCATTGTTCATCTTCTACTCGTATCCCATCGGTATTACATCGGTATTACAACACACCAATGCCCAAGTCAAAACAACGGGTATCAGACCTTGTGACGTGCGATCAATGTGGGGCAGTTGTCTGTGTGTGAGGGTTAGGATCCCATTCAAAATCTTGCGCAAAGAAAGAGCAGGAACAGCTGGAAGATGAGGAATTCACTGATATAGTTCGGAAAGCCAAAAAGAAAGGTCAGTGCTTGATTCAGTTATCTGATGCGCTTGATATTTTATAGTTGATCATCGTTTTACAGAACTTAGAAGGCAGCGTCGTAAGGTTCGCAATAATCTACTATGTTTTGAGGACGCACAGTCGTCTGCTACAGGTGAGCAGTTATGTTTTGATTATGTTACTGCACTTTTAATGTTTCTTATTGTAATATAGCGAGCGCCACCGCGATCTGGGCAACAGAATCAGACATGGGTAAGTTCAAATCAATTTGATTGATATCATCCCTAGACTAATTTAAACACAGTGCCAGATAATCAAGGGTCATCGCCTCAACGGTACCCACCAATGGACCATGACACAACATTACCTGACTTCTATGAGCCTGATCCTGGTCCCAACAAGCCTAATCCTGGTCCCAACAAGCCTAATCCCGGTCCCAACGAGCCTAATCCTGGTCCCAATGAGCTCACTCACAAGCTCGATGACATCCAAGTCGGATATCATCCCCACAGCCAACTCCCTTCCACTGTACATCACTTCTCCAAGTTCTCCCGCAGCTGCCTGACAGAAGATTATGTGCCCCATAACAACTCACCATGGGAACCCTTCCGCACACGGCTCGATTTCGAAATAGCAGAGATCGCTCTTGAATGCGATGATGAAGGATCAGACTAATCACCTTCTCGATCTCGTGCATCAATCTGCTAGCAGCAAAGATACATTCACGTTGCAAAATCATGACGAAGTTCGTTCCCTCTGGGATCTTTCTTCACAACATTATACTAGAGTAAGTGTTGTCTCATGTACTACTACTAACAGTATAATAAGCTTATCATTAGTGTTTAGTTTCAGCATGATAAAGTATCTGTTCCCTTTGAAAAAGAGGCGCATGAATTCGACATGCACTACCGCCCTCTCTGGGATTGGGCGCTTGACTTGTTGTGAGATGGATGTCTCGCACCTCACTTTGTGTTTGATGCTCAACGTCTCTCAAAATTAGATGGAGAAAGATTTGTACGTTTTATCGACGAACCGTGGACTGCCAATGCATTTTGGAATGCACAAGTATGTTTTGACACTTCATTCATTATCTATCCTCTTAAATTAATCATATCCTGCTGAATGTTTGTAACTTAGTCACACCTTCCCCCGGATGCCAAACTGCTGGCATTCATTCTGTATGCAGACAAAAATAAACTATCATCATTTGGGAGCCAAAAAGGCTATCCGATTATCGCCTGCATTGCCAACCTGCCAGTTCATATTCATAACAGTAATACTGCCATAGGAGGCGGTCGTGTTGTTGGCTGGTTGCCCATTGTTGGTGCATCAGGCCGATTCAGTTAGTAGTATTACTAGTTGTATTGATTTAGATTGCTGAGAATCAGGAACACATGAAGAAGAAGAAGTACGTGGACTTCAAAAATGCCGTCTGGCATACATTGTTTTACCAGCTTCTTGCCTCGGTTGCAAAGCACTCAAACACGGGCTATTGGTTTGAATGTGGGGATGGAATCCAACATCATCTCTGGCCCTTGGTTTTGATCTTGAGTGCCAATTATGAAGAACAGTAAGTCACAATATTAGTTCTAGTACCACTCTACTGCGAGGCTCATAAAAATCGTAGATGTGTCATGACATTGATACGTGGACTTACGGGGAAATTCCTGTGTCCAGTTTGTCTTGTTCCACAAGATCAGCAGTCTGATCTTCGTACCCACAAGCTACGCACAAGCCGCCAATCTGAAGCCATACTCCATACTGCGAGATCAATGTCTTCTGAGAAGGAAAAGGAGGATCGCTTGAAGGCTTTCTCGCTCCGAAATGTTCAGGTATGCCCTTTCTGCTGTAATGTCTATTAATACTGACAAACTCACTGATTTAAGAACGTCTTCTCGAGAATTATTCACATGGACGTTCATCACGCTCTTCCTTTCAACCGCCTCCATACAAACAAGGAAGGATTATGGGGCGACCATCTGTGGAAGGAAGTGAAGTTTTGGATTGCGGATCTTGGGCAGGAAGCCACCGTCAAACTCGACCAAAAGTATGTATTGTGACTATGAGACATTAATGCTAGTGCTGACTAGCCGTTTTAGTTTCGACGCACTTCCACAATGGCCTGATTTGACGCATTTTTCCTCCGTTATTGCGGTGGATTTCACTGATGGTACTGTTCTTGGGGATCTGTCAAAGGTTTGTCTATACATCATAAACAATTTTAGGTACTAAAAAAACTTAGATGATTATCTTTGCGGCACAGGATATTCTTTCTTCATCCCACTGTAAACTGGGATACTTACTTCTTCGCTGCCTTCACTATTACATTGAGTTTGACATCTATGCCTTGTTCGAAGTCCACACGGAAGATATGATTGCAGCTGGAAGGTTGGTACTGCAAAAGTTCTCAGAAATTATGGATGCAAGTCGCTATTTGTTCAGATGATGATTGTCTAACATTTTGCTAGGAATATATCGCTGAATCGCAGCCTGAAACATTGAAAAATTGGAACTTTCCAAAGAAGCATTTAATCTCGCATGTATTCGACAATATTTCAGCTAAAGGTGTGACCCGCAACTACAGTACCAAGCCCAATGAAAAGATGCACGGCTCTTTTCGAAAAATCTACCTTCAACACACGAATTTCAAGAACATTGCTTCTCAGGTGAGTCATTTCTAATTATATTGTTGTGCAGATTCGGCCTAATAATAGCTTTATTGTTGCAGATCCTGCACTATGATGAGTGGCTTCTGACCTCGACGTCCATGTGCACTGAACTCGACGAACTTGACAAGTACAATCAAAGAGACTCTCGTGACCCGGAGACCAATGAAGCCCTGGATGATGCTGGAAACCCTGAATCTACTACTGTCCATGCACATTTAGGTTCAAGGCAAGGCAATCACTCCTTTTCCGATATCATGCACTCACATGGAACTGATAGGGCCTTCACTGACTTTCGGATGAAGCTTAACGGCTTCCTGAACATTTTTCTACCACAAAATGGCATTCCATTACCAGATGGAAGGCGCATTCACCTGCGTGTGGACGACACGGTATGCTAATTTGCTTCAACCCAATTGATAATACTGATACATTTTTCTCAGGTAACAGAGTTTTGGTTTTTGCGGATTCATTATGAATCAATAGTCAACTGGTGCCTGCACTGAGATCTACTTCAGTGCAACCCGAAGTTCTACGGATCACCGAGGTACGACTGTGTCTTGGTGAATACTGCAGACAAGCTGTTTTTCACTTGCTTCGTGTACATGTTCAGCTGCTCGATTAGTGGCACTAATTTCCCTCTTGCACTTACATAGAACAAAATAGAAATACATGGAAAAAATGGAAGTGAAGTTTGAAAGTGAAAATCCTAGCTAATAACTAAGGGGAAAATGATGGGGTAACTTGGTGATAGGATACAGTAGGGTCTATTATACCTTCCTTATCACACCTCTTGTGTATCTGTCATGGTATGAGTTGCATACCATGCATGACACCAGGCAATATGGCAGTCACTACTACTACTAATAGTACAAGTTATTAGACATCTGTAAAGGGCCGACATCAATAAAAGCTTGTTGCAGATGAAGGATGAGGAGACCAGGACATACCAGTAATACTGAGGATGGCCTGCCTCACAATGGTTGAGCCTGGAGAGCTTTGATTCGAAGAAATATGTCACTGTCCACAGTGTGGATGACAAAGTAATTGCCAGGTGTTTCAGGATCGCTGGCGAGAGCAGCTCCCCAAATGATTGACTGGACAGAAATGATCTCAGAGGATAATCAAGGTTTGGCCTGCACACGCCACAGTCCAAGCTCGTTGTCTCGCCTTCAACGACTACTAGGAATACTAACATCATAAGGATGGATACAGTGGCTCAAAAAACCGTCCGTATGTTTTGGCATTTTTCACTATCTATAATATTGTGTGAGAACAAACAAATGCCTCAAAAACATGCTTATACCACATTGTAGTATGGCTTCAGGGCTTTCATTTGAGCCCTACACCGTGGGAATCGGTGGAGATATGGTGGAGATACAAGGCTCACAAAATGGTGACTCATGCGGACAGTTTTTTGACTCAAGTATTTTACAGTAATAACCAGGTATTCTAGTATTTTGTATGACCTCCCTTGGCTTTAATTACTGCCTCTATCCTTCTAGGCATACTCTCAATTAATTTCTGGCAATCCTCAGCTGTGATCTTCCCCCATTCCACTGCTACTCTCTCCCAAAGCTCCCATACTCCTTTAGGGGGGTTTTCATAGGCTTGAAGCTTTTTCTTGAGTGTTCCCCAGAGATGTTCAATGACATTGACATCAGGAGACTGTGCTGGCCAGTCAAGAACATTGATGTTATGTTCTTCAAACCATTCCCTAGCTCTTCTGGATGTGTGCTTGGGATCATTATCCTGTTGGAAAATGATATCTTCTTCATCAATCCCTGATTCTGCCAAGCTAGGCAGCAAGTGGTCATTTAAAATGTCCACATACTGCTCAGCATTCATCTTCCCCTCAACCTCAGCAAGCATTCCCACACCATTCTATCCCATACAGCCCCATACCATCAAAGAACCTCCTCCAAACTTGACAGTCCCATTAACCTCTCTGTCTGTTAGGCCATCTCCCTTCTTTTTCCATACATACACCTTCCCATCTGACCCAATCCTATTGATTTTGGTCTCATCTGACCATATAACATGCTTCCAGTCCTCTACAGTCCAGTGTTGATGAGCTAAGGCAAAGGCTAGTCTTCTCTGCCTATGTTTGATGGAGAGAAGAGGCTTTTTCTTCTTTGTTACTGCCTTGAGATGAGCTGCCTTGAGAACATTCCTCACAGTTTGTGAAGAGACAGGGGTAGTGATGGTGGAATTGATATAATGGGTGGCTTGGACAGCATTATCAGCCTTTCCTGTAGTGATATGTTGGATAATAGCCCTTTTGTCAGTAGAGGTAAGCTTGGATGGACGTCCTCCACAAGAGTTTTCCTTGTCTGGGTGGCTTTCTTTGATGAACTTGGCCACAGTGGACTTGCATATTCCAGTTCTAGAGGAAATTTGGCGAGCAGAGAGGCCAGCATAAGACAGAGAGAGGATATTATCTCTTTGAGCAGAGGAGATGGCTTTCATGGTGATTATGACTATGATACATGAGATATTCTGGTTTATATAGTTAGATATAGTCATAAAATAACATAATGACACCACTTTATAATTTATATAATAGTGGCATGATTTTTATGGTGTCATAAATAATGATTTATATAGTTTTAATATACACTCAAAAAACTGTCCACATGAGTCATCATTTTATAAGCCTTATATCTCCACCATATCTCCGCCGATTCCCACGGTGTAGGGCTCAAATAAAAGCCCTGAAGCCATACTACAATGTGGTATAAGTATGTCCTTGAGGAATTTGTTCATTCTCACACAATATCATAGATAGTGAAAAATGTCAAAACATGCGGACAGTTTTTTGAGCCACTGTATGTAGAGTTTAAAAGTCCGGTTGTGCAACTGGAAAAAGACTGCAGACTCAACTGGACCGCAACTTTTCTAGACTGAACTTCGGTCTCGGTTGCCCCTTGATATCACCTCTACCAGTTGCCGGTTGCCTCATTTGACCTGCGGCATCAGACTGGTGAAAACTCGACTACAACCGGTCTAACCTGGGACCGGTTACCTCAAAACATGAAATTTCGACTACACAATACTATGTAGACATGATGCACTAGAGACTTACTATGTAGTACTATGGACTTCGCCGGCTTCATTCTCCCAATCAGCCATGTCCTCATCCACGAGAAGGAGGTCTTTATACTTGTTTAGCAAGACCTCCTCAACAACACCTGAGTTTGCTTGGGCCAAATTGATGAGAGACTTACGCCACGAAAACTTGAGCATTTGCAGCTGTTCAAAATGTTCTGCACCTAGATGAGAGCGTTTGTTGGTGGCTGTCTCTGCACCCCCCTGAAAAAGCCATTCACATGGAACCAATGATGCAGGAATCGCAAATGGCAATCCTTGCAAGTGTCGGATATATCAAAGCATGTTTCTGACAAAAGAATCAGTCAAATAGATAATAGTACAAATGCCATGCACTTACTGACCACCAGTGAACGATATCCATATCCTTTGAGACATCAGGGATGACCTTGAGGTATCTCCACAGTTCCTCAGCCCAGCCAGCGTCATGGTCACACGTTGCCTTTATAAGAAGCAGACAGCGATGATGGTCGAACTCAGATTCCATAGTAGCGGTGTCTCCTGGTACTATGGCGGCGGTGGCGGTGCCTGGCGTGGTGGAAGCTGATAGATTCAGTGTGGTGGCGGGGGAGTCACGAGTCTTCCAATAGTCTTCCATAGTCCTCTCCATGATCTTCAGGGCCTCGTCATGCCAATCCTTGGCATTGGGATTTCCAGCTGCATGCTCCTGTTCTTGTTCTTCCGCTCCTCCCCAGGCAATCTTGATGTATTCGAGTTTATAGTATGGATGAAGAACTGTAAATCTATCAGTAACATCAACACAAATTAAAAATAGAAGAACGCACCCAGCACAAGCACATAGACAGGTTTGTCGTCCATCTTTCTGTAGTGCTTACAGACCTTATCGAGTGCTTTCTCGATTGCGGCCTTGTAGGGTACATACTTTGGCATATCCCGCTTTCGCTCCCATGCCGTCAGTAGTTCCTCAAATGCGGGTATTGCACGCCATAGAGTTGGTTGACTTTCAGAAGAAAAGTATTGCTGGATTTCATTAGCCTCCTATGGACATAAATTAGAGCAAGGCATAGGACATATTATGAAACAAGGAACATACTGAAATGATGACATGTGCATCTTCAACGCGCTCCCAATCAGCACTTGTGAAGGAAAAGGCTGTCCAGGGAATGTGTTTCTTTCCAAGCGCAGGACGTCGGATAGTAGTGATGGGGCCAAAGAGCTCGTCTGCAGTATTGATAAACATATTTATAGGCTATGCAAATGGATTAGTAATGTAGTATCACCAATCGCGTTTTTACTTACCTGTCGCAAAAGGTATGCACACCCGAGCATGCCATCAGCAGTTCCCCAGTGAATATTGCTATGAAGAGGGATCTTGAGCGGAGTTGTGATACCGCTGTGACAATCATATTGGCGCTAGGCATGTATACCTGCATAAGCCTTCAATAGGTGGACCAAAGTTATCCCTCATATCATTCACTACTCCCCTATCAGCAGTCTTCAGTTCTCTCAGCCATAACCCTTGTCCGATGCTATTCCGCACTTTCCCGCACTGTGTGCGCACATTACCACAGCGCTATTCATACTCTTGCGACTTATCCGATGCTATTCCTGCGCTTATAGCGCTGTCAGAACTACCAACAATGTGTTTTAGGTCCATTAGCACATGTCTGCACTATCTAGCACATGTCCGCACTATCTAGCACTTGTTCCCGCGCTTAGCGCTTATCCAGCGCGCTGTTCTCGCACTCTAAGATCCACCCGAAACATCGGAATCCATCCATTGTCCATCCTACCTCATTGGTATGTAATTTGCCTTGCCTCGAGTTTGTAAAAAGTGCTACAGTCTTATTACATGTATATCCTATCCCTTCCGAGTCCGAGATGGTATAGTTTACTAGTATAAGAAGCCTATGGTGACTACTTCAACATTACTTCCCTTCGACTGTATTTCCTTCCCTTAGGTTTTACTTAGAAGTAGTCACCCTTTAGTTGCGCTCTATGGCCCCTATTTGACTTTCCTTACCCTTGCAATCAATACCTCTGATCTCACTTGCTATCCATTACCCTCCTTTGACTCAGTGTCTGCTTTCTTGACTTCCGCTCTTTCCCGCGCATTAGCGCTCTATCTTGCGACGCGCTATTCCCGCGCTTTAGCGCTCTTTTGAGTCTTTTGATCTTGAGTTGTCCTTTGTAGCTTTTCCCTTGGGTCGAACGTTCTTGCTTTATTGTTTGCAAGTATAGCAGCATAGGCAGAGCTTAGACATATACTGGCTAAGTACTTACAAGTGCCTAGTCAGGTTGAGATTTTCACACCACACTTCACTTGAAGCACCTGAAAGTATTCAATTCATTGATTTTAGCATTGTATCTGTTAGATCGTTAGCGGTACTACAAATCTCAATGTCAGAAATGTACCTTAATTGCAAGAGTGCGCACAGCTGCAACAACATCCAGCAATCCTCCCAAGACACGGCTGTTTGTCAGTAAAGGATCAAATTCCAGATTGCAGTAGTAGTTTCCACAGCGGCAATGCGAGAGATGATGGACATGATAGCAATGATAGTGAGATTCAGAACGTGAGCAAGGCAGGGGAGGTGGTGTTCTTCAGCATTGAAGGAGTAAATGTGGCAGCGATGCAAAACGTGTTCTATCTTGTCACAGGTTGTGTCATTATTTCTGGTATTATCGGCCGTCACAACGAAAAGCTGAGTTCAATGAATTCATCTGAGTCAGTAGTGTTCAGAGGTGAGATAGAGCAAGAAATACCTTTGTAGATTGGGTAGAAATGATACCCACTCGCTCGCATAAGCTGACTATGTACCTTCCAAGATTATCTCCACTGTGCGCACCAGAGACACCACGGAACACAATGACGTGTGACTGTAGATCCCATCTTTCCTTCTCAATATGAATCCAATGCGCGGTAAGTCCCAGGAATGATGCCTTGGTCTGGTCAATGGACCAGAGATCGGTAGTTGTTGAGATGCGGCCAGTATTTACAGACTATTATATATGTTAGAAAATGTATTTATCTATTAAAAAAAACACATACCTGCATCTCATCCTTGATATCCTTGATGAGCTTGATGAACGAGTTGTGAATATATGTTGTGATATCGTGCGTTGAAGGTAAATCTACTATTGTTGCAGCTGGACGCATTGCAACTAAGCAGTTCCAAAATGTGGTCTTGTTTGCCAATGCTAGAGACTAAATGTAGTAAACAATCAGTATAACACGATTATATGAATATGGCACAGGCCTCACTTGATCGTCACACACAACAAATTCTGCAACTGCATGCAGTACGGAATCTCTTGAAAACTCCTTTAACTGCTTCTTCTCTGTCTTCTGGAACAATCTATCAATCTTCATCTGCTTTCCTTTCGACTCTTTCTCCAGCTCTCACAACATTTCACAAGGCATCGCATAGTGGTTCTCCCGGATCTTTAACTCCCTACATCTGGCCTTGTAGAACTTGTAGTGGCTGCATATGTGTTGACGGCATGAAGAATTACTACCTAGATGAAACACCTTCCGCTTCCCATTATCCTTTACAAATTTTCATCATCCCTTCGGAATTATGGTAAGTTGATTGCCCATCACAAGATATTTTATACTGACTCACTTGCAAATGATACACCAGCGTCCTTTCTTTGTATCTACTACACCATCAATGCCGACAAATTTCACCACGCACTTCTCCGTAAACATGGTAAGTAGATCACTAGCCCACTGTTTCTTCATTATCAATAGATCTGGGAGATCTGCCTTGTGTTGTTCCCCCAGATCATTTCCCTGCTATTGTGCATGCCCGTGAGCTAACACTGATTTTCTACAGTATCCTTTTACTTGCCTCGTCTTCGTCATTATCACTGTCGCGGTCCTCGATACTAGAGTCATACCCTATCACTTCAGGCTCACTTTCCACGGCGGCAAGGTCATGCACTTCCTCAACGTCAACTGGGGGGGCTGGAGCTTTCCCTTTCCGGACACGTTTGGATGCTTTCTTCTTAGAGGTGCATTGATTTTCTGGAGGGCTTGAATAACTGCTGCTTGTCAGACTCTTCCTCACTGACTACTGGTCTTTTTCATTTAGAATTCTTTGGTGACTTCGGGGGTCTTGAATGAGAGCCTTTCAGAGTTGCATTACAAGTTTCAGAGCCAGCGAGAGCTTTTGCGGTTGCCATCCACTTGCATGAAGACTTCCGTGGATTCAACATCATAAATTGGAGGGTTGTGGAGTAAGAGAATGAGTCTTATTTTTTTTGAGGCGAGGTAGACAGTATGCTAAGTATGCCTGGTGGTAAACACGTTGTACTAGTATGATACTGATTTCCCCTGTACTATACTAGTGTTACATTTCCGTCATTCTACAAGTATATTTCATCAGTCATACCAGTCCTGACCAGTCTTACACAGTTGCCAACCGGTTGTATCTGCAACCGGTTGGCAACCGACTGCAAACCATGTCGCAGTCACACACAACCAGTCTCGGAGGGTTCAGTCCAGGTTGTAGTATGAAATTGAGTTTAGACAGACTGGTCTGGGTCCGGTCTTGCCAAAATTAGCAAAAAGACCGAACCCAACCAGACTTTTAAACTCTAGCTTCTATTGCCTACTTTTTGAGTCTTTTTCCCATCCGAGTATTATACAGTAAGTATGGAGGACTCGGTGTGAGCCAAAACTCACTAGTTTGAAAGATATTCACTGTATGCCTGGGATCCGGCCATTTCGAAAAACGTCGACAGAATTGCGGGTCATAGTGCTGAATGTTGAGTGCACGGTATGGACGAGATCATCTCTGCCGGTGTCAAAATCCTCAGGGTGGCCTATGCATTTCGTGGATATGCAACGACATGGCCAGTAAACCGGGCGAAGACTAGAATGTAATGTCCTACATAGAGTATTACTCTGCAAAGGACAAAAATTGGATTCAAAAAAAAAAAAAAAACCGGGCGAAACGGCTGTTGTATCTGTAGCATACAGCCCACTGTGAGCAGTAGACAATGACTTTGCTGCAGTGTTTGGAAAGGAAGGGGCACGTGAGGGCACATGCGTCTAACTTTAGCGCTGGGGTTGACGTTCACTGGCATTTGATTGATCCCCACTATTTCCAAAAGCAAGACGCTTCCGTCCCGCGTGGTGATAGCTGCACTGGCGCTCACTGCTGTGCTTTAAGCTGTATCTATTCTAAAATATCATTGTCAATTTCAACTCGCCCGGTCGACCGAACGCCCATGGCTAGCCCCACTCAATTCTTATTTTAAATACTCCCCCATTTTATTTCCGAACTGTCACCAAGCTGTTACTCGATGCATAGTCTAATAAACTGCACTCAAATGTCCAGAAATAACATCCCGTCTGAAGTTCAACAAACCGTGCTGCACATTGCCCCAGCTGTGTCTGTCGCTGGTCACGACTTGCCAAAGTTCAATGGCACGGCTTCGTCGTATGGGCAAACGGGGTTATTCTCTTCTTGTTCACAAACATGAGGATTCAGCTCTCAGTGTTTATACATGGTATTCCGAGACAATGTGATTCGGAAGATATGTTGAGGCAATGCTGAAGCAAAACTCATCACTATAACCACTGGCAGGGCCAAATGTCATTTCAGGGATCCATGCCAATCATCTGGTCATAAAGACGCCTTCATTTACATTATTATCAATAATATGAAGGTGACTCACGAAGCGTTACCTTCCACTCGGGTATTCGACTGACTTGTGTTTTGGATGTGGCATTATCAGGAATCTCCCTGTAAATTGTAAGTCAATCAATACCGCCCATTACCGTCCACCGGCATTAATATTGATCCATCTGACCATGTCATAGACACAACGTAACAGAAAATTGGGATTTGGATGACAACTGTGTCTAGATCCCCTGTGGCGGCCGCGGGCTGCTGCTTCTTCCTGAAGAAAAATATAAAACTCTGCGCGTGTAGATAAGACGCTGTGTTTAGGATGTGCCTTTGGCCTGGCCCCAGGCCATGTACATCATCACCTGCAAGTTTAGAAAGAAGGTCTCGCATGGGGGAAGACTGAAATTGGTGCTTCAAGTGAAGCAGTGACGAAACTCCGACTCCGGGTGCTAGGTGCTATCCTGTACCATCTTCCAGAATCTGATAGAGATTTTTAGGTACCGATGGCGAGGAGATGAAACTGATCAGAACACGGGCATCATAAGAAGTGTGTACCATGCTGGCACAGATAGATGGGCGCAGAGTTTCAATACATCTGACAGCGTCAAAGGCTTCCTGAAATGATCGGAGTTGTGATTGGGCAAAACATTGGACCTACGAGTTAACAATTAGTGGTACCACCCGGAATCTGAGCCTACGACAAATACAAAACACAGGCTCACCCTCGTTAGCTTAGAGTCTACCGTCCCCTGCTACTCGTCTGAAAATTTTCAGTTCCCTGGAATTGCATCACCATAGTCAAACTGCGTGTACAGCCATTCAATGACCCCACTTCATGACGGTCGCCACAGCCAAACAATACATGATCAAAATTTTCATTGACACGCAGGATATATAAGACCGTTCACGCCACTCTACAGTGCAGGATATGCAATGGAAGCGCCCTCACCAGAAAATACCTTGCACATTGGTCGCATATTTCGAAAAGCTTGTCCCAGTCCCAGATATTCGTACAGCCAGGAGACCTATTTTGAGACCGTTCATCACAACCACACCATCCTGTACTTATCCGAGGGGGAGGATGGTGGACACACGTCAGCATCCAACATGACTCGCTGATCTTTGAGTAGAAGCGGTTACCTTGAGGAGATACCTTGTATTAATTAGTTATGTGCCGAATTATATCTGTACTGAGCTCCGACTTACAAGTGCGATGCCAATTGATAAGTGGAATAAATGATCGCGGATTTGCTGTGCTCACAGTACTGCGTACCGATCAAACCATAGAGTTGTTGAAAACCAAGCCAGAGCGAGACATGGATCCGAGATAATCGTTGAAGTACAGGGTGCAATGTCATGTGGGATGAAAGGAAGGTGCATTTAGGTGGAAAAAATACCAAGTGTTGAAAGAGTTCCTCATAGGCAGAAGCTTAAAAAAATGAAGTGTTCGTGAGATCTGCTGTCGTGAAACAAGCATATCTCTCTCACTCAAGATCAACCGAGCACTCGTTGACAAATGCCATCCGAGTCAGCGAAAGAATAACTGTATTCAAGACTAAACATGCACCACGATATGAAAGGTATGTGTACCTGAATTATGCCATGGACGCCTTCGACATCCCTACTCGGTTCAAACACCAAAAGGACCCAGACTCCTTATTGAAGAGATGTTCAGTTGCGTAGTTGAATGGACGAGTACGCGAGTCACGGCTCACATGATGTACTTCAGTTTTGTCGGTTCGATTTTTCTTTTTCTCGTACCCTCGTTATATCTTCGCGAGTCCTCTACGTATCCTTATGTTTTCTGGAACTTTGAGGATCCGAGTAAGGCAGGAATGATTGGTAAATCTGGGTTTGAATAAATATTCAAGTAATCCTGTCAGCCTGGGGCCAATGCGCCGATGATATATCCAGAATGTGCGTGATTCGTTAGCGCCAATCACCCCACGGGCCACAAAGTTATCTCACCCGCATAACGGATATTTTATTGATATTGAACTGACAGGTAAGTTCGGTTTCCCTCTGATCTTCATCACTGCAGATTCGTCGATTTGGAAAGAACTTACTTGATATGTTTCCGGCTACTGCCATACGCGTATTCCGAACTTACGCAGGCTCGTTCCTTCCATCATTAATCTCGACGGACTTTTGGATATGTCACCGGCACATTTCGATCTGCGCATTAGCCGTCTTGGCGTGCACCCTTTGGGTGTCATGAAACCCGTCGGAAGCTTCACTTCTCTCCGTCGTTCGTATGGCCGCTGGCGCTGACACTGACATCGCAAGTTTTACGTTGTGGTTGTAAGTGGGCATACAATTTCACGCACGTTGTTGGTTACTCGCTCCGAGCCTGTCCTCAGTACATGATTCTGATCTGGTCTATGTGTATCTTGCTAACACCCTTGGTTCTCATCCCACTGCAGTAACTCCAGCAAGTAAATAATTCGCAGCTGACCCGACGAATTTCTATCCAGGGCAACATTCGATGATAGACTGGAAAGTTACTATCTTATTGTCACAATGAGCAACAAGCTCGTTAACGCCGGTGCGCAAGTAAGGTGGTTCTCCCTCTGGTTTGCGTCACTGACTTGCCAATTTAGAAAGAACTTACTTGATATATTTCCAGCTACTAGCATACGACTATTCCGAAATTATACAGGGCATATTGCTTCCACATTAAGAACATCAGACGAACCAGGGGAGCTGGATTCTCTGATGCTATGTGCATCATTGTTCTTGAAGCTTGAACTCCGATGGCAATCACCTGCTCTCCTATACAGGGGTTAAGCGTAAGCGCTAACAACAGTATTTAAAAGGCACACTACAACTTCTCTAGTATGCCATCTACAACGATGCGACTTATTTTTATAACCGCTTTAGCTCTCTCACAAGCCTTTATCGTACTTTCTCAACACGCTGAGGCCGCCTTCCATGTTGGTTCGAAATGCGATGGTCCCTGTGCTTCTGCCTGTGAGGAATATGCTAGGAAAGCAGGTAGGTGTACTATTCTGCGGTCAAATCCACCTTCACCAGTATGCTCAATTGATGTATATCGTCAGGCCTGCCCACTGATGGCTGGGAAATAGTTCACGATAGCGATGGTCAATCGAAGTGCCGTCGGACAGAAGTCAAAGAAATCTGCCATGGTGTTGAGTTTTTTGACGCGGTAAGTCGGTACATATATTTTCGGAATTAATACTGAATAGCTGAGCAGGACACCAAAGAAAAGAAATGTTGTCAAGATGTGAGTGGTCTCACATGGATCGACAAGCCCGCACAGTTAGGCAAGGTATGGTTTCGGTCTGAGTTCCGATCAATAATTCTTATTTGACATTTCGGGACAGTGCTGCGCCAAGGGTCACGTATGGACGCATGAGAACGGAGGCGGTTCTAAGCGCGGAGGGTGCTGCCCGGTTGGGTTTCACATGAACAATGGGGTGTGCACCCCAGACACTCATTCCCCTCCTCACCTGTGCCAAATTGGGACACACCTGATCGATGGCAAATGCGTCCCTGGTCCCCATAACTCGTGCCCAATTGGGACACACTTGGTCGACGGCCAGTGCGTCCCATTCCCTGGTCCCTACCCTCAGACGTGTAGCAATGGACATGGCGGTGTCGAACCCTCTTGCACGTGCACGAATTCTCCAGTATGTGGGCATGGCAAACACCTAGGCATCAAATATGGCCATTGCTATATCCTCTCCTTCGCCGATGGCCAGCAACTTGGCCTCGACCGGGACCACACCGACTACAAGAAAAACGGCTTCTTCGTCGATATCCCCTTCAAAGTCTGCAAATCAACTACTGATTGCGCACGTGGAAAGGAGGTTGAGATGGGCGAGGCCTTCTCCCTCCAAGATCAGCATGGCTTGTACAAAGACCTACTGTCAACGAAAGGGTGGATTAATGACGCCTCTGGTGGCGCCCATATGGAATTCACCACTGATGCCAGCCATGCCGGTAAATTCACGGGTATCCCTAGTTGTGCTGGCGGTGAATGCGCTCTTCAACTGCATGGTAGTCCCTCTGGCGGTGCATTGGCATACGCTTGCCCGATGCCCACGCCCGGACTGACATTGGTAAGTTTTACTGCTTTTCAAAGGGTTTTTTTGCTAAAGACGTTTTTTTTCGTCCATTAGTATGGCAACCCCAAAGTTGGTCAGAAACTTCGCTTCTCTGAGGTGACGTGCGAACGAATATGAGGTCCCTTTGACTTCTGGCATCAACCTAAACTGAAAGGGAATTTGGGACGTTCTGCATGCTTTCATTTTGACTTACTACATAGTGCCTTGTTCTGATCACAATCTTACTCCAATTTTCGCTATGTTTATGTTGTATAACTTGTATTTGTGGTCTCCATTTTTTCTTGTCAATCTGGCTCGAATATTTCCTGAGACGACCATATGTTCGTTGTATGTACACGCAGATAGCAGTCTGATCGACCCTCGTTTCGATTTGGATATATCCTGTTCTTGGGGTTAGGGTCTTCAAAGGATGTGCTTTACTCGGGCACTCGCCAATCCGACAAGTATGCACGCACTTTGTAGAAATGCCGGCAGAAAACGGTGATCTCGTGGCAGACACCTTAGTTTTTTCTTTGTAAATGACGACCAGGCGAGGACCACAGACATGGGGATAGCTATTAGCGGAGCATCACCATGATCGAAGCTATTCCACGGCATAGCTTTAATACCATCCTGAGGGTGAGGACGTCTTGAAGATTGAGATGAAGAGCGATCTCTCGCAACAGCTCGAGGGACAGTGCTTCAAAGTTGATAAGTTAGATGGCACATCATTACCTCGAGTTCTCATTGACCATTGTCAATTTGTCCACGGTTCGCCAAGCCAACACCGTAAAACCCACATAACAGGAGATGCGTTCGAACTTCGGATAGTCTTGGGCTGTTTAAACATCAATGATCAATCGGTGCCAAGTTTCCGGTGGGGGTGAATCGAGCACGATCAGGGTTTGCTTGCGCTAGAAATATGACCTGCGAGTAAGCCCGATGGCAATGAGTATTCAGACGTGTTAAGTAGCTTTTGTTTGAGTGCAAGTTACCAGTACGTTGGGTGAACGTTTGGCGCTATATTCCCACTCTATTCAATGTGTTGAACGCGATGATCGATGGGTTCCGAACCAATTCCAGAATCCGGTAGCATTTTCATTTCCTGTACAGTCGACTCCGTATCCTGAGACAACGAGTCTCGCAGGCTCTATAAAGGAAGCTATTCAAATCTGGCACCGTCATTTGCCCGTCTCATGCCTCCTCATATGCATGATCTCCCGACCCCGCCATCTTGGACGATATTCGTGTTGAGGGTGGAGGACTTGTCACATCCTGAGGCATCGATCTTCTTTGGCCGCGTCAAGCCCAACTGTTCTCGGTGAGTTCACATCGGCAGCAGTATCGACCGGAGCATGGGGCTCCATTGACGACTAGTTAGTACTGTCCTGCAATGAGTCTCACTCTCAATGGACATAAAGCTGGGTTTTTTGTTAGATGCTGGACTTCAACTCATTGACAGTGGAGAGCACGCGCTGAGCAAACATGATCATTGTCATGTGCACAAAGGACATTCACAGCGGGTGGTGAAACTCGTGGCGTGTAAGCACTGGAGAATTTTTGATCTGCGTTCATGTTATGAGCCAGTACACGACGCAAGTACAAAGGGACACGAGAAATATTTTGGTAACTGCATAAAGACCTCGGTATTTTCAACGCAGCAGCGCCGCTTGCTTCGCTGCAGACATACACCCTGCATGCTTGAATTCTGAATGAAAGATAGTTGAGGACGGCAGCATGGTTGACATGACTGAAAATACTCACCGGCGAACCAAGCACGTAAGCTGACCTTTTGAGCTTGGTTGGAATCTTCCATAAGTGAGACGTAGTACTCGAGTGCGTCGATGTTACAGGTCCGGGCGAGTATAAGACATTTATACTTCCTTACGGTCTGCCACAACGATGTGAGGTCCCACCCGAAAATCTGCAAAAAAGCGCGGTTGAGCACACATATCATGTTGAGTCGTATATTGTATCAACGTACCACGACGAATTGCATGTAGACAGAAAAGTCCATTGTTTGAAGGAAACAGCTGTTAGAGATTCTGATAGCCGCATTGATGTGCTCGATGGCTTTCTCGCGATTGTTGCTCTTCGAAGCAGCGAGCGCCATTTCGGCATAGAAGTATACCTGATGCGCGAAGCACAGAACAATCAGTCTCAGATCCAGAACACGAACCAGAATTGATACTCACTTGCACGAGTTGACAAATAAGAAGATCGGCATCGTGAGAAACCTCGGCCATGTCATTAACATACTCGATTGCTTCATCGTATAGAGTTGCATTGAACATCGCAATGGCCTGAAAATAGTAATGAAGCGCCGAACATGTAAGAAAAAAATGTAACCCACCCTGATCAGTACAAGAAGATGATTGGTTGCTGAATCTCCAGTCGCAAAACCTCAACGCGAGATCAAATGCAATATTCGCTTCCCGAAACTGCCTCAATCCGTAGTGGGCGATGGCCTTGGCCATATAGCCTATCAACGACTTTTGAATGCTAATGGACTATGCCATGATCCACGTTAGTATATCTTAAAGGGGTCCAGTATTAGTCGGTACAACTCACCCGAATTGCATCTCTAAGCGCGGACTCCCAATCATTCATGCGTGTATAAATAATTGAACGGTGCCCGAAGCAGACGTAGTCACTGGAATTTGCCTTGATGTATCGTGTGAATATCTCCAAAGCCGTAGTCAACACCCCTCTCGTCGTGATTATAGTGTAGGCGGTCTCATCCATAGTGAGCGTGATGGTACAGGTCTGTGGAATGTTCGAATTGTGTTATGAGAGTCGATAACGAGAACATACCTTGTGCCAGTGAGTGACTTTCTCATGAGTTTTTGTCTAAAAATCCGCGAGATGAGATGATGAAATTATGAGAAATCAACGATAACATACCGACACCAGTCCCGTCGAGGGCAGTACCCACTGCGATATCCTCTGGTCATTGCCTCCGCTGAAGAATGTGACACAAAACGCGCCGGCGGAGACATCGAGTACGTTGGATTTCGGGAACGGCCAGAGGCGGATACTGCCGTCAGAAGATGCGGAAGTGATGATGGTGCTGGACTCATTGACAGAAATGTTGCTGACCGCGTCAGTGTGACCACGGAAAGCTTCGATCTCGTCCCCCTTCAATGCTTCCCACACCCGAACAGTAGGATCGCGTTTACCGCCACCTGAGAGAAGGTATGTCCCTTGGAGCGCCCACGTGAGTGTGAAGGTGCCACCTGAGTGGCCCTTGAGCGCTTTGACGCGCTGCCTAGTTGCTGTATTATAAATGCAGATATTGTTCTCTGTCGCGATGGCGAGACGTTCGCCAGATGACGAATAACGACGGAGTGGGCAACTGAATCAAGATGGATTGCATCTTGATTTTCCTTCCACGTAGCTGTGCACCAAAACCTTACCGTACGGCCACCCGCACTCGCCAAAGTTTTTCCATCTGCAGAGAAGTCCAGCGATACATGGACCTCACTGGGACTGGTGGGCTGCGATGAGTTGAAGAGCGACAGCAAGTTGGGCAGCGGTCCCGTTTTGGGCAGGGGCAGTGAGCTTGGTTTTAATGAACCCGGCTCCCCGGGCATCATTAATGAGACAAACTCCACTTTCTCCGTTCCAGGGAATGATACCTCCAGTGATATCACAGCTTGCTATGAATTTCCCGTCTCGTGATACCGCCAATCCAGTCACATCACTCAGATGCCCTACCAGACGTTTCAATACCTTCTTCGTCGTCAAATCCGACAAACAAAGTGTGTTGTCCTTCGAACTGGTGACCATACGTTGCCCATTGGGCAACACTACAACCACGGAGATGGACTCGTGATGACTTTCAAACGCCCGGGACACTTCTGTGACGTGTTCTGTGACCTGTTGTGTGACGCGTTTCGTGACGTGTTCTGTGACCTGCTTTGTGACCTCTTCGGTAGTAGTGCTGATCGCGATTTGCTCTGCCACTACAGCAGTGGATGGCGACACCAGAGTGAGATGTGATGACATTTTACTAGAGGCTGATTATAGTTGAGCAAGGCTTAGCAGAGGGATTGCGGGTGTCTTGTACTGAGTATGTTCGCTGTGCTTTTTTATACTGTCTCGGTATTCGGGTATTCGTTAGGCACTGAACATCAGGGGCTCTTATCGTAAGTGGATATGCAGGTCCGTAGGCACATACGTCCAAACTTGTGAACCAACCAGGGCAAGAATTCAATCAATCACCGACATTTCCCAAGGTAAGATGCTTCCTTCCCGCGTGGTTATAGGCTCACTGCTATGCTTGAAGGTCTAGTGGATTCCAAAATGTCCTCAATGTCGACTTGACCTTACGGCCGTTCTCCTCTCTCCTTTCGTAAATTACTTACGCGGATCATAAATCTTTCCTGATTTGACTACCACCGCGTCGGTTCGCATGGGAGACGTTCGACACCTTGTGAAAAGTACCTTGTTCTAATCCTCGCTGTATAGGACCCGAGTTTATCTACCTAGACCTTCCCATGTGGTATTGCTAAACCTTGTAACTTGGGCTCTATACAACGAGGATTGGGACGAAGATACTCTGTGACAAGCCACAAGGCGTAGAACGTGTCCCAGGTGACGGTTCAACCGATGTGGTGGTGGATCAAAGGTCCGCATAGTACTTACGAGAGGATGACAGTGAGGTCAGGCCGACATTGATAGTGTTCTTTTAGAATTGACCAGACCTGACGGACATAAAGTCAAGCCGACATTGACAATGTCCTTTTAGAATTGACCAGACCTGACGGCCGTAAGGTCAAGCCGACATCGACAAACGGCATTTGGAATCGATTAGACCTACCCAGCCATGTACTTACCACACCTGCGCAGAGTTAGTAGCCTCGTCTGACAGATGTGTGACATTTTGAAAACAGCAACTGGCACTTACTTCGAAGACCTTCTCAGGCTGTATCTGGATTCTTCCTAGCCAGGCCTAGCCCCAATCGATTCTTACTTTATTCTCCCATTGTATTGACGCGCCAAGCTGTTACTCAAGAGATCCCGAGAAATAAGCATACAAATGTCCAAAATAACACCCCTTCGGGAGTTCAACATACCCGGATTACCGAGGCCGTGGTCAACATCGTCGCGACTTTCCAAAGTTCAATGGCACGGCTTCGTCATACGGGCAAACAGAGTGGATCGTTTCTTGCCCATAACCATGAGGATTTAGCTCTCAGCGTTTATAAAGGTGTTAAGAACATTTGATTCGGAAGATATGCTAAGGCAATGCTGAAGCGAAGCTCACTGACTATAACCAGGGCCAAATATCATTTCATGGATCAATCGATCACGATCCAGACTCACTGTGCCTCATTAGGGCGCCTTTATTAATGTGAAGGCAACCTACGGCCTGCAGAAGAACCCGAACCGATTACCGCCCATCGGCATTAATCTCGATCCACTCGACCGTATCGTAGATATGAAAAAACAGAAAGTTGGGACTTGGATGACAAGCGTGTCTATGATCACCTGTGGTGGGCTGCTGTTTCTTCCCGAAGAAAAATATAAAGCTCTGCGCGTGCGGATAAGACGCGATGTTCTTATGGCCTGGCCCCAGGCCATACCCGTCACTGCCTGCAAGCTTACAACGAGAAAGAAGGTTTTACGTAGGGGAAGACTGAATGAATGCTTCAAGTGAAGCACCCAAAGTCCGACTTCTGGCGGATCTCATGGAGATTTTTCGGCGGCAGGCGCAAATGGCCGAGGAAATGAAACTGATGAGAACACAAACACGACAAGAAATGTGTACCATGCTGGCACAGATAGATGGGTGCAAAGCACATCAGCGTCAAAGCCTGCGAAATGGCTTCCTCAAATTACCGTAAACATCCACGCAGTAAGGGTCGTGGTTGGGCGAAACATCGAACCTACGAATCGATTAGCGGTGCCTCCCAAGATCTATGCCTACGACACATACAAGACTCAGCGCTGCAGCCTCGTTGCTCGCTTGCTACCAGCGAGAGAGAGACCAGTAGAAGAACTGGTGAGTACTGGTTGACTACTCCCTTCATATTCGATCACTGTGAACTGTGTTAAAACCGGAGAAAACGTAACGCGCGAACCGAAATGCGCCATATCGACCGAATCCATGACAATATCGAACATTGCGGAAGCTCCCCTCTACCCACAGCCCAACCGACCAACTCCGAAACACGAATTTGAGTGGATTGGAAAGACTGTTACAGATGCAGTCTTCTTGCAACAACATCCACATTCTGTTAGATAGCACAGCAGCGGGTAGGTGGAACTGTGAGACAGGACACCTTGTTGAGGAACCATGGGCAGGCGAGGACAGAAACATAAACATACTCACTGCGTAAACGCGAGAATAACCCGATAGGGTTGTCGCAGAGTTAGCGCTGTTGTGAGTGAGTGAACCAGTCCGTCGAGATGTTGTACGCTAGTGACTGCGAAATACGCAAGGATCAACACCGTCGTGGCTCTTCATATCTTAAATATATTCAAAGACAAGCATATATGCGTAGGAGTAAAAGATTTCTGCAAGGGCAAGAGCGCAAATACTCACCTGAGACATCTCCGCCTAACTTATGAGTGGTCGTTCAGCGCACGTGTCACTAACAAACCCAGAATATGTAGACACACCATTCGATACAGCCATTCTATTCACCACTTCCACTCGACGTTCAGACTGACGGAACAGCCATACGGACAGACATCCTCATCCATCAGGTCCTCGAGATCGCATGGAGGATCGCGAAGTTCGATGACGCCATCGCATATCTCCTGCAGGAGCATGCTTAAAGGGACAACGATCCTGGATCAGGTACGATGATTGGAGGCATACCTGACGAGCTTGAGGTAGCGCGCGGGCCAGACAGAGCAATTCAGGGCGAGAACAGTTTGGAGTGCTTGGAGGCTGTGCGAGCACGTTGGGAGTCCTCCATAGGTGAGCGGGAACTTGAAGAAGACGTGGTCTAGAAACGGATGACGAAAAGTAGCATTAGGATGATAGCAATGAGGATTTCGAGAGTCCTGTAGTTTCAAAGATTGTAGGACTTGAAGAAATCGATGGTCGGTCATCAGTGAACCTAGCCGTGCGAATTATATGTCAAAATCAGGTTTATGTAACTTTAATCAGTTCAACTTTCGACTTTGCAAGTCTTGCGTCGAGGACATAAGTAGGAGGAGCGCGACACCCTCAGCACTAAAGCTCGAGAGTGTCCGCGGAGAAAACAATGTATTTGGTAAGCCCGGCGTCCCAGCTGAAAGGCTCGGGTTTGCCGGGGCTAAAGATACAAAAATTTGAGTCTAGATCGCTAAAAGACTATAAGAAAAATGAAAGACGCGTGGTACGCGGGTCAAGATGGGATAGATGATAATTGTTGTTGATGTCGCTGAGTAGTCAAGCCGCGGCCGCAGTGGCGTCGTGTATGATTGCTTGCAGAATGAAAGGGTGAACGCGAATGTATTTCTGAAATTCTTCTGATGACCATCTTCCAGCTGCTTGTATGAGAGCTGGCGGCACACCGTCAAGTGCGAGAGCAGTGGCCCCTCCCGCTCTCATGGAGTGCCCGCTGAATCTGCGATTTGCGAAAATCTGTTGAAAACGAGCCGTAAACCAAGAGCGAGTGGGAACATGCCCATTCGCACGCAGCCATAGCTCTGGATAGTGGGGAAAACTGGCGTCTCTAGAGTGGAGATAACCCTTGAAAATGTTGAGACAGTCGTCATTATAGTTCAAGCGCTGAACAAGAACCTTGCTGCCTTGTCCAAACTTATCCGTTTTGGACAAAGGCAGTGTATAAGAAACCGAGTCATCATTGATGCGTACGGTATGTCGCATAGGGACGCGGTCATAGGATTGTAGTTTGACCTGATCAGGCCAAACTAGTTCTCCCAGGCGTTGCAGTGTCTCAAAACCAAAGTAGAGCTGTGCAAGGAACAGTATGTCATCATGATCTGAAGAGTCATGATAACAAAGAAAAGCCCCATGTAGGTCATTCCGAGATAGAGGTTGTTTTCTTTTCACCGGATGGCTGAAACAGCGCTTACAGCCGGCGAGAGTGCGCTGTAGCAAACGAGACTGACGAACGGTACGGATCTCGGGAAATTCGTCCTCAAGTTTATTGCAGATTCCCGAAAGGTAGACGTCAACAGATGTCGGAAGAATGTATGCAGACATCCAAACAGCATAGAAAGAGAAAGTGTCAGGAGTTGGAGTGAGGGCGAGGTTATGGAGCCGGCAGAATTTGATATACAAGGCGAGTGCTGAGTCATAAGAAGCTGATGTTGATTTAGCCAGAGTGAAACCAAGCGCAATAGCGCGCTCATGGAGCAAATGCTCCAAAGTCCATGCCTGTCGAGACCAGCGGGACTGACAAGATTCCTTGGTCATTTTTGGTTGCCCCCAACGCATCCCAAGGGGGTGTAAATTCATCAATGATGAGATCAGGCACTCGGAGGCTATACTGTTAGAATGATACATTGAAGGTGGACTATAAGCCTAAAACTAGGATACATTATTTGGCTGACTTATCCATGATCCAGATTGATATATCCTTCGATACATCCACCTTACCCAGGATAGATATTCATTTTTGTATAGATCCAAATTCTTGCATGCATGACTTTCATGTTATCTTGAACGCAGATTGCAAAGGCAGACAGGTGCTTATAATATTGGAACAGTAATATTAATGAGTATTGAATTTTAAAAAATTACATTGCTGCAGTGCTGAGGCCTGTTATAGAGGCCTGACTCAGTACTCAGGCCTCAGGCCTCAGGCCGCATGCGCAAGTTCAATGTTGTGTCACATGATTCAGTACTCAGGCTGCATGCGCAAGTTCAATGTTGTGTCACGTGATGTTTGCATTCTCGCAACTAAGTGCAAGTTCACAGATTTGAAGTTACACCAGTTCAGAAATGAAAACACAATTTATTGGGCCAAGAATTTTGATTTTATTATCAAGACAATAATTAGGGCGAACGACAACGAATTATATGGCAAAGGTAGTATGGAACAAAGGTGGTATGGAAAGTGTAGTATGATTGGAACTTCAAAGCGTCAAACCTTTTGCCTCCTGTTCATTGTTAAAATTTTGCTCAGCTGACAAGACAAACTAGAAGATCCTATCAACTGACCTCTTTTGTGGCATGAGATGTCAGTTTCAACCGCTACTCCACAACGCTTGCCAGCATTTGTGGGAAGATTCTCACCAATACTATTCGCAATAACATTGCGTGAGGAAGGAACACACACATGACTGGTCCTGTATGGATGTGCACATTCAAGTGCGGGAGGCTGGCTTTGTCTTTGTTGACCAGCGGTTGTAGTTGGTGGCGGAATTGACGAAAGTATCAGCGGCTGGAGACTGTGCAGGTAAGTCCTGTGATGTTGAGGGGGGCCCAGGCTGAGATACACCATGGGTCCAAGACAAAATTGGCGTAGGAGACAGAGCGGTTGAAGGAGATGTGGGCGAGCTCCGTGGTACCAAGGTTAGCTAGGACTGGGATTCATTCAGATGTAGTGTTGAAGCCTTGGGGAGAGTATCTGCAGGAAGCTCAGATGAAGAAGGTAGTGGAGTTGTGGGAGCCGATGGTGAATTGAGAGTAGCTGCAGTATTACTGTGTGGGTAGGGAGGTAAGGGCGGCAAGTCTGGATTCCCACCTGACGCTTCAAAGGCATCGATTTGAGCGGTGAGTCCCTCCCAGAAAGAGTCGTCTAGGTTTTGCCAATTAATGCTGGTGGATTTCCAGGAAGGTCGACATTAGATGCAGCTTCAACGCTGTCAGGCGGTGTCACACTGGTAGTAGTAGTAAGCGAACTTGAAGTCACATGACCAAATGTGTCATCATGTCAATTTCCTAACTCGACACCACTCGATGAAGGATTGCCGCCATCATCATCATCATTCAGATCTTCTACACCCCCTATCCTTGCCTTTAAACTCGCTGCAGCATCTGCTATTGATTTGGATAGGTGAGTCAGATAGGCTATCATTTGCAACATCTGAACTTACAATAAACACAGTACAGGTAATCTCGAAAAAGGCGACATGACAGTGTTCTTGAAGTCGGGATATGCCTTACTAAAGTCATTCCCGAACTTTGTTTTACCTACATGAAAACTTCATCCCAAAAGTGAGCGCTGGATCCCACAGATCAGCATAGTTGACTTGCCTGTAGACATCAATCAATCCACTGAGCTCTGGAGAAGGGCCACCTGCCAGGAGGGAGAACGAGAAGCCTGTCGCGTCTGCAAGTCCCTTCAAAAACTTATTAACCATAGCAGCAAGTTTTTCCAGATTTCTATGGAGTTGTGTTAGCTGATTGACACATTCAAATTTCCAAATCATTACTTTGCATAATCGTCTTCCGACCACATTCTGTCCTTCTCGTTATCTTTGCGCATCTTTGCATCCTCAATGTACCTCTGCACCTCCGCCTTAACCTCGTTGGTTTCTACTTCGTAGAGATTTGCTGTCTCCTTTTTGACAATGGCAACATGCATTCCATTTGTAAGTGCCTTATTTTCGGCTTGCAGTAATTCAGCCGCTGCCTTTAGTTTGTTGTCGACTATCGATTTTACGCACCTCTGGTAGTACAGTTTGGAATACGCCTCGACTTCCTGAAGGGAACGCGTGGGCTTTTCGCCTTCGGTAACACTCTTCAGTACCGCATGGAAGACATTCGCAGCCTTGGCCTTCGCTTGCCGACCTGTCTTTGTAGCCCCGAGGCTGTTTTTGAAACAGTTTTCTAATTTCTATAACCCCCCATTAATTTGATTGCTTTAACAGGATGTTTGTTGCGCTAACATACCTTTTTTCTGTCAGCTTCAGCCTGATCCATGATGATGATCTCATCCCTGGTCAGGGGCCCAATGAGGGGCAGTGTAGCTGGCCTTGGCTCCGGGAATAGTTCAAGCCATTCTCCCAACAAGTCGGTAAAGAAATTCGCCCAGTTTTTAGCTTTGTCTGATTGCTTCGCACGGTACTTCTCATACCATGGACTCAGCCATTCCTCCTGTTCGGGAGAGGTCCATTTCCAGGGTGCCATCTATATCAAGCATTATGCAATGAGTCCTTTCATTTCGAAAAAGCTCACGTACGTTGCCTCACACGATCGTGGATGGGTATGCTTACTTAGCAAAAATTGAACAGTAACAGTCCAGCCATTGGGCCCAAAAACATCCCATGCACAGGCCCTGACAGTAGCAAGCGCACTCATATTTTGTAAGTAGCACGCACATTCGTATTTGACTCTATATGTGCGTAGTCTATCATGTACCAACTGCCCGAGATGCTCAAACCCTAATACCCTTCTGATACATTAGCTCTCCCAACAAGTGTGCCGTTGTAAGCTCCGCAACTCCTCCGGACATTCCAAGGATCTGAATATCCTCCAAATACACAACAGTAGTCCTCAGGAATTGCGAGACTGAGTCTGCAGCGTGCCACTCAGGTGAGATTCCACAGAAATTGAGGATCTGGTCTTGCGCAGGGATAACACGTTTGAGTAGTTTTTCGATCTCGGCCACTGAATTTGCAATGATTGAGACATCACCCTTAGTCTTGCAATCATCTGGGATGCTCTTGACATACTTGGTCAGTTCGTCCTTAGCGAACTCGCATGGGTCAGCACCAATCAACTTGAGCATGTTGTCCTTGGCGTTTTTGATAGCGAGTAAGCAACTTGGAAGATCTGATCTGTTAGATGTCGGTAACTTGTTTCAATTTGTGTTTCAATTTTTAAAAACAGCATAGAACTTACAGTGTGTCAATCTCGTCATTGTCACTGGAATCATCGGTGTCCGGTTCAGACTCATCGTCATCACACCCATGCAACGCTTTCTTCACAGCTCTCAAGATTTCTTTGGATAACACCTCTGCTTCATTGTCACGTTTCTTTATGCATGTACGAAGATCCTTCCGCCTTTGTAAAATATCATCTCTATGTCTTCACCAGTTACAAATGAGTGTCAGGAACAGTGTCGGGAACAATTAATAAAACGATGACATACTTGGCATAATGGCGTTGGCTCTTTTCTCGTGCAGCCTCCATTTTTGCTTGGAGTGTTTTATGAATGACTGGGTGAACCATCGATATTGTCGGAGAGGGCTTAAGTTGACGATTGTAGTCGTGGTGGTTCAAAACTGAAAGGTTGAAAAGAAGCAGAGCTGAAAGAAGCTTCTGGAGCTCGCCTCACTCATACTCATAGCTGGAACTTAGTACGACCAAAATAAATACATTGCACCATATGTGTTCTGTATCCGAGTGAGCCAGAACGTATGCAGTAGGAACGAACTTAGTAGTAGGCCTTCCAGAGTTACAGTAGATCTTTGTTCATTACTATTATCCTATGAATGGTGGCAGTAATGGTCGTACTACTATAGCTTAGTACCGGTAATGATTACCTGTAGTGCTCTTCAGTCTGACCAAAACTCATTACTCAACCATTTCAAGTTGTGAGTGGTTACAACTTCCTTTCACACAACTGTCAGTGTCTCTGGCTCTCCCACTCACTAGTAAGCTTTCAATAAGGCCACAACTGCAAATTGGCACAATTGGCGCAGTCCAACTGCAGCTGCATAAGTTATCATTGCGCGCAAGTTCATTATGTCAATTTGAGCTTCTTTGATGGATTCGGTAATTCTACTGGCTTGGATATATTGAGTCTCAACAGCATGCACTGTGCAACGTGTGACAACGCCGACAACGCCCACTTCAACTGTCTGCTCATGATGGTGGCTGGAGCAGGTGGTCGTCCCAGCAAGAAGCCTCGTCTAGTTCGTTCAAGCTATTCTCTGCCAGGTTCTGCTGGATGATCTTAAAATGTCCACCGCCACTGAATATTCACTGTACAATCCACTGGACAAGTAAATCTATGGACGAGATATCTTGATGCAGTCCTACCTGCCAGTGATGTTTCTGAGACTGAGTATGACATTGGGACTAACAGTCATGACACGGATCCTTGGAACGAGATTCAATACGATGACAGCGAGCCTCAGGTTCATGATGATGTCTTTGTCGCAAAAGAAAAACAAAAGCGGACCGCTGGAGTGAGCAAAAGTCCTTTTGATTAAAATGATGAAACTGATCTCTGTCATCTATTTCAATAGGATGATCCAATGTGCCTCTGGGTACCTGAACGCCCACATTATCTAGATGAACTCATTCGATTGGAAGGGTGCGGAAGAGCGCATCATGCATGCCATGCCTGCGGAGACTCAGATGCGCCTTATCGTTGTGAAGATTGCTTTTTGGTCAATTTGTTTTGCTCCTCATGCATTATAACACTACACCAGAATGTGCTGCTTCATCAAGTCAAGGTCAGCTTTTTAAATAATTTAAATTAGTGTTTTTGCCTCTCATATCATTATTTTAGCGATGGCAGGACGGGTATTTTCACTCTACAACTTTGAAGCAACTTGGATTGCGCATTCAGTTGGGAGACCACACTGAGCAACTCTGCCGCAATCCCAAACCTGCCCGAGACAATGATTATGTCATAATTGATGTTCATGGAATACACGAGGTCGCACTCAACTTTTGTGATTGTGCAAATGCGCCCTCCCACTACAGACAACTTCTCCGCAGACGGTTGTTTCCAGCAACTTCAACTGACCCAAGGACCGCTGCAACATTCGCAGTACTCGAACATTTTCACCTCCTATCATTCGAGTCCAAAGTCTCTGCTTATGAATTTTACCATTCCCTTGCATGTCGAAGTGATAATACAGGCATAGTGCCTATCAAGGTGAGTCTCATTCCTTCAGTTGGCACCATACCTGCCACTGACCAATCTATGCACACAGGATCGCTGTCTTAATAACCGAGGGTCTTATATAAATACGTGTAAGAATGTAATGACACCACAATTACACTGGATAAGACTTCTTGCCAGTCCTCGATTAACACGGTCTACGACTTTTCTTCTTTCGTGGTAGATAACGTGTGAGTTCTTGGGAGGCTCGCTAAACCAATCAGTCAGATTAACTTAGCCGGAGCTTTATTATCTCTGATTGAAACTATGGGATTGTCTAGGATATACCGTCTAGACACTTGAACTGGTTTCCTGAATATACGGTTAACTGTTGAGAAGCTGGTCTCAAATGTGACTACGTGGACCAAAGCTCGTGTTGGTCAATATACAAATACCTGGTGAGAACGCTGGTCTCACAAATAACAACAAATGACAAATAGAAAACAATGACAAATAACAACAATGACCAAAGCTCGTGTTGGTCAGTATACAAATACCTGGTGAGAACGCTGGTCTCACAAATAACAACGGTGACCAAAGCTCGTGTTGGTCAGTAAACACTACGTGGTGAGAACACTGGTCTCACAAAACTGGGTTTCTATCGCGAGAAACTTACGTAATCTCAAGGGAAACACTTTCCCTGCACTTGCCTGGACAGTTCTTACAAAGGAAATGGGCTTTGTAAGCAGCAATTTGTTCAGACTGAAGCTTCTTAGGTGAGAGTTCAATTTGCTCAAGTGGGAGTTCTTGAATGCAACAAGTGGGAGATCTATTTTTTTTTGGGGGAGAATGGGCTCTCCTTATATACATTTTGTGTGGGAATATTATGTAAGTAAAAAGGTGATGTAATGACTTCAGAATGTGAGAAGAATATTCCAAAAACTGGAGCAGAATGTTCTAGCAGGTGCAAAAGAACATTCCAGAATATTCATGGTGGGATAATGACATCATTCTGAGTCACTATGAGTCACTATGAGTCATTATGAGTCATTGGAATGTTCTAGCAAATTCCATGGAACATGACATCATTATGACATCACTATGATATCATATCTTTCAACCAAAATACCTGCAGGAGTGTAGGTGAAGTCCTATGACATCATTATGACATCATACCCTGTAGGTACAATTTTTATGAAGCATCTGATTAGTCAGAGCATCCTAATAGAAAAGTAAAGTAAAGAAACACTAGAGAAAACAACTCAGAAATAATGGAACAAATAATAGTACACAATACGCGGGCTTTTTAGATAGGTTTTTGTTAGGCTTTGAACTTTTCTCTATGGGTTTCTCTAGCCAAAGTGAATAAGCCAAATGAAAGGCAATACCTTAACCTTCATTTTTGCTTCTCATATCAACTAGGTCATTATGTGATTCCCATCTCACATATGACTTTTCTTCAAAACATGGTGGATTCATGAATCACTGAGGGAAAACTGAAACTATTGGACCAAGGTTTGATACCAAGGTATGGGTTGACTAGTCTGAGGACTAAGCTAACAGACTTTGTCTTTTAGGGGGATACCTAGTAGTCATGTCCATGCATGATTCCCAAATCATGCAGGACAGCGCGCCTGGTTCCCGATTTGGTATATTATACCCGCCCAAACACCGTCAACCCGCGGTGAATGGCCACGGTATGCTCAAGGGTACGACTATCCTACTCCGTACCCGTACCCTCCAAACCCGTCAGCATAGAACCGCGGTGTTACCCGTACCCGTGCGTTTCCCTAGCCACGATAAGTATTCGCGTGCTCGTGGCATGCTGGTCTGCCTTTCAAGGCACCTTGATCGTGTCAGTTGGGACCACAAGTTGCAGGTATTGAAAAAGTCCGACCTCAGACCAATAGGCGACCTTGGGGGACAGACTCAGGGCATGGCAATAATGTCGTGGATTTGGCTTACGCATGGGGTCTGTTCGCACAACAGTGAGGGGCTGCAAGACTGTAAGTGCTTATGCAGCAATGTTTTCATTCAGAGTTGTACTCATTTTATGATGGATTTAGCACTCCGCGTCGAATGGTGTAAGACACGGGCTCGACATACCAGATGGTTAGAAGAAATACAACTCCTGCTAGTAGAAATGCGCCACGTGTTAGCATTCTTTGCGTGGGAAGCCGAATGCTGGGATGAACGAGGAACCCTTCGTGTGGTGGACCGGTCAGAAGATGCAGAGGGTTTGACGGCATACGCAAAGCGCCAGGCTGCTGTCCGTTGTGCCTTGTCTGCCAGTTTTTCGGAGATGTGGTCTAATGTGGGAGCCTTGGTAAATGCCGGTTTGGATGATGGTGCAGAAGACCAGGAGGATGATGGACCTTCTATTACTGAACCTCCCCGCAAAGATCTTGATGGTGTTGATTAATGTCTATTCTGTACCTTCATACGTAGTCATCTTTAATCGATCTTAGATCTCAGATTCTCAAAGATGCTCGACATTTAGTACAGGCCCGGGTATCCTCGACATGTCACATGTGCCGGCTCTCGGACGCTCTCGGACGGAGAATCATGGGAGCACATTGTCCGAGATACATAGATCACTAGCCTACAGGGATGTATCATTAGAATGGATAATCGAGCTGAGGGATGTATTCCAGTTTTAGGGCTATAGCCCATAGTGATATATTCATACACCAAGATGGGGTGGCACTCGCTCAAGTGCTAGATGATTATTGAAGCGAGACAAGGCATCCGTCACAGAGTTCTCTGTCCCTGGCACGTGATAAACACGGAGGTCGACATTGTGCTCGATCAGGACGTTCACTGCCAACATTAGAATGTTGTTATATGGTGCTGAGGCTCACAACGAATTGAAAATGTCGATGGTGTTAGTATTGTCGGTAAAAATAGCGACGTGCCGAGGAATTGGATCTGTCTCAGCCAGTGCATGAATTGCACTGCACATGGCTAAAGCCTCGAAAAAGAAGATTGACCCAGTTGGTGCCTCTCCGGGTAAGCGAGACTGAAAGCCGAAGTTAAGGTCCGGGAACCAGTAACCAAGGCCAACGAGAGACGTGTCAGTGTATATGGTGACCACATCATCTGCTGTCTCTGGGGTCCAGTCCAGAGAGTCAAGGAGTAGGACGCCGGGTAGGTTCTCCATATGATTAGTCAACCATGTCAATTCCCAAACAACATCGACGTTGACGTAGATTTGCGCGAGAGGCTTTACCTTGTTGCGCATCTTGGCATAAACAGCGGCGAGTCCTGGTTTCAGCAAGGGAAAAACATTGAAAAGCCAATTGATAGTCCCCGCAATGTTTTGGAATTCTCGCAGGGTGTGGCGATGGCGTGGTACAGCAAAGGCGCGAATGTATGCGATCAACTCCGTTTTCTTCTCTTGTGGAATTGAAATGATCATACTGTTTGGGTCAACATCAAAACCTATGACTGTGAGTCACCATCCAAAGAGCTGCTTTGCAGGCTCATGAGGGATGCCGAGTCTGTCCCAAAGTTGAAGCAGCTGTGCTTGCTTCCGAGGCAGATAGGTACTGTAAGGCTCATACAGGAGCACGTTACCTTCTAACTCGAAAGAGAAGGAATCATCCATGTAGAGCTTCAGGTGCTCGATCATGACGACGACGCTCGCGATCCAGGTGACAAGGGACATGAACGAAACCCAGATCAGAGCGGAACCTCTCCCTCCGAAATTATTGCAGCGGTCCACATAACGATTATTATTCACAGTGATTACTTGCTTTAGCTGCCAAAGAGGATGCATTGGTAGCCAACGATAGGCCTGAGAAACATCCGATTTGAAAACAACCAGAGGAACCTTACCATGCTCCCGCCGGAACTGGAGCGGAGTTTTGCTACTGCGCTTCCCCTTGCTACAAAGCACTATATACTTCGAAATATTTCACTGATGGGCTGACTACCTCCTCATGATCTCTCGCCCCCGCCATAATTTCGTGTTGAGGGTGGAGGAGTTGTCACATCCTGGGGCATCGATCTTTTTTGGCCGCGTCAAGCCCAACTGTTCTCGGTGAGTTCACATCGTCAGCAGTGTCGACCGGAGCATGGGGCTCCATTGAAGACTACTTAGTACTGTCCTGTACAGAGTCTCACTCTCAATGGACATAAAGCTGGATTTTTTGTTAAAAAAAGTATCAGATGCTGGACTTCAACTAATTGACGGTGAAGAACACGCGCTGAGCAAACATGACCATTGTCATGTGCACAAAGGACATTCACAGTAGGTGGTGAGGAAGGACTCGTGGCATGTAAGCACTGAAAAATCTTTGATCTGCGTTCATATTATGAGCAGTACACGACGCAAGTACAAAGGGACACGAGAAATATTTTGGTAACTGCATAAAAGACCTCGGTATTTTCAACGCAACAGCGCCGCTTGCTTCGCTGCAGACATACACCCTGCATGCTTGAATTCTGGATGAAAGATAGTTGAGGACGGCAGCATGGTTGACATGACTGAAAGAACTCACCGGCGAACCAAGCACGTAAGCTGGCCTTTTGAGCTTTGTCGGAATCATCCATAAGGGACAGGTAGAACTCGAGTGCTTCGATGTTACACGTCCGGGCGAGTATAAGACATTTATACTTCCTTACGGTCTGCCACAACGACTTGAGGTCCCACCCGAAAATCTGCAAAAAAGCGCGGTTGAGCACACATATCATGTTGCGTCGTATATTGTATCAACGTACCACGACGAATTGCATGTAGACAGAAAAGTCCATTGTTTGAAGGAAACAACTGTTAGCGATGTCGATAGCGGCATTGATGTACGTGATAGCTTTATCGCGATTGTTGCTCTTCGAGGCAGCGAGTGCCATTTCGGCATAGAAGTATACCTGATGCGCGAAGCGCAGAACAATCAGTCTCAGATTCAGAACACGAACCAGAATTGATACTCACTTGCACGAGTTGACAAATAAGAAGATCGGCATCGTGAGAAACCTCGGCTATGTCATTAACATACGCAATTGCTTCATCGTATAGAGTTGCATTGAACATCGCAATGGCCTGAAAATCGTAATGAAGCACCGAACATGTAAGAATAAATGTAATCCACCCTGATCAAAACAAGAAGATGATGGGTTGCTGAATCTCCAGACGCGAACCTCAACGCGAGATCAAATGCAATCTTCGCTTCCCGAATCTGCTTCAATCCATAGTGGGCAATGCCCTTGGCCATATAGCCTATCAACGACTTTTGAATGCTAATGGACTATGTCACGATCCAAGTTAGTACATCTTGAAGGAGTCCAGTGTTAGTCGGTATAACTCACCCGAATTGCATCTTTAAGCGCGGATTCCCAATCACCCGTGCGTGTATAAATAATCGAACGGTGCCCGAAGCAGACGTAGTCGCTGGAATTTGCCTTGATGTATCGTGTGAATATCTCCAAAACCGTAGTCAACTTCCCCCGCGTTATGATTGTAGTGTAGGCGGTCTCATCCATAGTGAGCGTGATGGTACAGGTCTGTGGAATGTTCGAATTGTGTTATGAGAGTCGATAACGAGAACATACCTTGTGCCAGTGAGTAACTTTCGTTTGAGTCTTTGTCTAAAATCCGCGAAATGAGATGATGAAATTATGAGAAATCAACGATAACATACCGACACCAGTCCCGTCGAGGGCAGTGCCCACTGCGATATCCTCTGGTCATTGCCTCCGCTGAAGAATGTGACACAAAACGCGCCGGCAGAGACATCGAGTACGTTGGATTTCGGGAACGGCCAGAGGCGGATACTGCCGTCAGAAGATGCGGAAGTGATGATGGTGCTGGACTCATTGACAGAAATGGTGCTGATCTTGTCATTGTGACCACGGAAGGTTTTGATCTCCTCCCCCTTCAATGCTTCCCACACCCGAACGGTAGGATCGCGTTTACCGCCCCCTGAGAGAAGGTATGTTCCCTGGAGCGTCCATGTGAGTGCGAAGGTGCCACCTGAATGGCCCTTGAACGCTTTGATGCGCTGCCTAGTTGCTGTATTATAAATGCAGATATTGTTCTCTGTCGCGATGGCAAGACGTTCGCCAGATGACGAATAACGAACGGAGTGGGCAACTGAATCAAGATGGATTGCATCTTGATTTTCCTTCCACGTAGCTGTGCACCAAAACCTCACCGTACGGTCACCCGCACTCGCCAAAGTGTTTCCATCTGCGGAAAAGTCCAGCGATATGTAGACCTCACTGGACTCGTGAGCTGGGATGAGGTGAAAGGCGACAGATTGGGCAATGGTCCCGTTTTGGGCAGTGGTGGCCCCGTTATGGTTATGGATAACGAACTTCCCGGTATGGGGAATGTAAGACCCCTTTCCGGTTTGAACGAAGCCTTTTCCCCAGGCATCATTAATGAGACAAACGCCTTCTCCGTTCCAGGGAATGATAGCTCCAGTGATATCACAACTTGCTATGAATTTCCCGTCTCGTGATACCGCCAATCCAGTCACAACACTCGAATGCCCCACCAGACGTTTCAATACCTTCTTCGTCGTCAAATCCGACAAACAAAGTGTGTTGTCCTTCGAACTGGTGACCATATGCTGCGTGTTGGGCAACACTACAACCACGGAGATGGACTCGTAATGACTTTCAACCATCTTTGTCACTTCTGTGACGTGTTCTGTGACCTGTTGTGTGACGCGTTTCGTGACGTGTTCTGTGACCTGCTGTGTGACCTCTTCGGTAGTAGTGCTGATCGCGATTTGCTCTGCCACTACAGCAGTGGATGGCGACACCAGAGTGAGATGTGATGACATTTTACTAGAGGCTGATTATAGTTGAGCGGGGCTTAGCAGAGGGATTGCGGGTGTCTTGTACTGAGTATGTTCGCTGTGCTTTTTTATACTGTCTCGGTATTCGGGTATTCGTTATAAGGCACTGAACATCAGGGGCTCTTATCGTAAGTGGATATGCAGGTCCGTAGGCACATACGTCCAAACTTGTGAACCAACCAGGGCAAGAATTCAATCAATCACCGACATTTCCCAAGGTAAGATGCTTCCTTCCCGCGTGGTTATAGACTCACTGCGATGCTTGAAGGTCTAGTCGATTGTAAAATGTCGTCAATGTCGACTTGACCTTACGGCCGTCCTCCTCTGTCCTCTCGTAAATTACTTACGCGGATCCTAAATGTTTCCTGATTTGACTACCACCACGTCGGTTCGCATGGGAGACGTTCGACACCTTGTGAAAAGTACCTTGTTCTAATCCTCGCTGTATAGGACCCGAGTTTATCTACCTAGTATTGCTAAACCTTGTAACTTGGGTTCTATACAACGAGGATTGAGACGAAGATGCTCTGCGACAAGTCACAAGGCGTAGGGCGTGTCCCATGTGAAGGTTCAACCGATGTGGTGGTGGATCAAGGGTCCGCACTTACGAGAGGACGGCAGTGAGGTCAGGCCGAAATTGACAATGTTCTTTTAGAATTGACCAGACCTGACGGCCATAAAATCAGACCGAAATTGACAATGTCCTTTTAGAATTGACCAGACCTAGGCCTGACGGCCGTAAGGTAAAGCCGACACCGACAACGGCATTTAGAATCGATCAACCCTACTCAGCCATGCAGGGTTAACAACCTCGTCTGACAGATCAGTGTAACATCTTGAAAATAGCAACTGGCACTTACGAAGGCCTTCTCAGGCTGTCGGAGTGTATCTAGACTCTTCTTACCCAGGTCTAGCCCCCGTCTCGATTCTTATTTTATTCTCCCATTATATTTCTCCAATTGACGCGCCAAGCTGTTACTCAACAGATCCCGAGAAATAAACATACAAATGTCCAAAAATAACACTCCTTCGGGAGTTCAACATACCCGGATTACCGAGGCCGTGGTCAACATCGTCGCGACTTTCCAAAGTTCAATGGCACGCTTCGTCATACGGGCAAACAGAGTGGATCGTTTCTTGCCCATAACCATGAGGATTCAGCTCTCAGCTAAGGTGTTTCCAAGAACATTTGATTCAGAAGATATGTTGAGACAATGCTGAAGCGAAGCTCACTGACTATAACCAGGGTCAAATATCATTTCATGGATCAATCAATCACGATCCAGACCCACTGTGCCTCATCAGGGCGCCTTTATTGATGTGAAGGCAACCTACGGCCTGCAGAAGAACCCGAACCGACTACCGCCCATCGGCAATTAATCTCGATCCACTTGACCGTATCATGGACAGAAAGTCGGGACTGGGCTGGCAAGCGTGTCTATGATCCCCTGTGGTGGGCTGCTGTTTTCTTCCCGAAGAAAAATATAAAACTCTGCGCGTGCGGATAAGACGCGATGTTCTTATGGCCTGGCCTACCGGCCTGACCTGGCCCCAGGCCATACCCGTCACCGCTTGCAAGTTTATAACGAGAAAGAAGGTTTTACGTGGGGGAAGACTAAATTAATGCTTCAAGTGAAGCACACAAAGTCCGACTTCTGGCGGATCTCATGGAGATTTTTCGGCGGCAGGCGCAAATGGCCGAGGGAATGAAACTGATGAGAACACAAACACGACAAGAAATGTGTACCATGCTGGCACAGATAGATGGGTGCAAAGCACATCAGCGTCAAAGCCTGTGAAATGGCTTCCTGAGATGACCGTAAACATCTACGCAGTAAGGGTTGTGGTTGGGCAAAACATCGAGCCTACGAATCGATCGATTAGTGGTGCCTCATGAGATCTATGCCTACGACAAACACAAGACTCAGCCTCGTTGCTCGCTTGCTACCGGCGAGATACCAGCAGAAGAACTAGTGAGTACTGGTTGACTATTTCCTTCATATTCGATCACTGTGAACTGTGTTAAAACCGGGGAAAACACAACGCGCACCGAAATGCGCCATGTCAACCGAATCTATGACGATATCGAACATTGCGGAAGCTCCACTCCACCACAACCCAACCAACTTACTCCGAAGCACGAATTTGAGTGGATTGGAAAGACCGTTACAGATGCAGTCTTCTTGCAACAACATACACATTCTGTTGGATACACAGCAGTTGGCAGGTGGCCGTGGAACTGCGAGACAGGACACTTTGTTGAGGAACCATGGGCAGGCGAGGGCAGAAAACATAAACACACTCACTGCGGAAACGCGAGAATAACCCGATATTGTTGTTGCAGAGTTAGCGCTTGTAAGTATACCGTATGCAAAGAGTGGCGAATGTGCGAATCCCTACAGGCTAGAGTGAAGAAAGGTGACCGTTCAGGACCCAAACTTGAGGCTGGTTAGTGATGATGGGCAGGGGCGGGTGGGGAGCGGGATGGTCCGATGTTCGGCGGATGGCAGAGTGCTATTGCGAGTAATTGAACCAATCCGCCGAGATGTTGTGCGCTAGTGACTGCGAAATTCGAAGAATCAACACCGTCGTGGCTCTTCATATCTTAATATATTCAAAGACGAGCCTATATACGTAGGAGTAAAAGATTTCTGCAAGGGCAAGAGCGCAAATACTCACCTGAGACGTCTCCGCCCAACTTATGAGCGGTCGTTCAGCGCGTGTCAATAACAAACCCAGAATATGTAGACACTCCATTCGATACAGCCATAACCATTCCATTCACCACTTCCACTCGACGTTCAGACTAACGAAACAGCCATACGGACAGACACGCTCATCCATCAGGTCCTCGAGATCGCATAGAGGATCGCGAAGTTCAATGACTCCATCGCATAGTATCTCCTGCAGGAGCATGCTTAAAGGGACAATGATCTTGGATCAGGGTGCGATGATTGGAGGCATGCTTGACGAGTTTTGAAAATTTGACGAGCTTGAGGTAGCGCGCGGGCCAGATAGAGCAATTCGGGGCGAGAACAGTTTGGAGTGCTTTAGTCCTTCTTGGCCACAGAGATAAGCGCACGGCGTGCCGCAGACGGCTGAGGCGCTGACTGCGAACTTGTGCACACCGACGAGGACATGAAAGTCACACGATTTTCCTCCGCGAAACCAACCCATGTGACATACAATTGCAAGTGCCTCCTGCAGTCAAGCTATCAGCCTATCACACAACGAAGGCTGACCAAATTGTAAGTTATTCCTTATCAAAGTACAGTTACATTTGTAAGAAGAAAACGAGTATGTTTCGGAGGCTAACTGGCTGACAGGACTCGGAGAACAAGAGAAGAACAAAGAAGTAAGTGATCAGTCGGAAGAAATAGGTAAAACAATAGTGATATGTATAGAGGTGAATGGCTTGCCTTTTGCAAGCGTCCTAGTCATCCTAGCCACCCTATTTATTCAATTCCTCCCAAGAAATGCTATGTCCACCCCCCCGTGCACTTAAAACCAGTCGAACTTTGGACCCAAGCATATCCTTGACACTGCCCAGTAACTGCCAGCAGGAGCTCATTTCACTGTCTTCCATCCGCAGACGGCATTCTCTATTCAGTATTGATTGAAACAAGGACGCGAGATGAGTTCCCCAGTGAACCGCTTGGCACCTCTCCACATAACCAATGTTCTCGCAGTGCCGTTGTGCAGTAATGCAATGTACTATGTAAGTGGTCTTTCACTATCTCTCCCAGTTAAAGTTCATGGAGGCTGACGATAAACTTCTAGTGACGTGTATAGCTCGCATTATAGGAACGAGGAAGAGTCGCTCCCGTTACGATTTTCCTCTTAAATTTTTACCGTCTATATGCGCTGTAACCGCATGCACTGGCATCAATTGAATGTGACATCCGCCCTGCTATCCCGCTGTGCCCCCAGCAACTTATCAAACCAACTTGATCGCGTCGATGCCACCCCACTAGCCTTTGCAAACCACAATCCTTCTGAAGCAGGCACCGCTACGCACCATGATGATGAACCCGCTTATTTCAAAGGTATGTGCGACGGCGATTGGTCTCATCTCGTGGCTCTATACCCAGTCTTAACATATAGTATCTCAGGAACGAACCTCCAAGCACTGGTCGATGCCCAAAACCATCTCTCTCCGACACCAACTTTCACACGTGGCGCCTCCTCTCCCATCTTCTCCGATCACCATTGCCTACCTGTCACTCCTCCCGACGAATGCGCATCGTAAGATGCTTCGGAGAGGATTGCGGACGAGCAGCTGCTTATGCCTGAACTGCCTGTGATCAGTCTTCGTCCGGCGTTGTTCGCGTAGTTGTTCGCATCACGGTCCATGTTGGTGGGCACGGCTTCGAGAGACGAAGAAGTTAATTGCAGCGAGCTATCTGTTTAGAAAGGAGGCAACGAAGTCTGACGAGGAGAGAGGATGAAGCTGGATGAGGCAAAGTCACCCTTGTCGAGGAGGTGGTTCAAGTTCACATCGAGTTCTGACTTGCGCACTTCATCTTGCAGAAAGTAAACTGGGAAACGATTCTAGCGAGTATAGTGGCGACGGGAGGAGCATATATAAAGATAGTGAATGAAATCTTTGTGCAGCCCTAAACCGATTTGTGAAAACGAGCCCATTAGGTGGCAGAACAGAGCAGATGAAATGCAAGAAGGTAAATATGTATTGTATGAAATCTGTAGAATACGCACAGATCTTCAGTCGATTAACATAGTACATGCCCAGAGTCCGACTGATAGATGCTACCCACGAAGGCAAAACATCCTACTACTGTGTCCGACACTTGTGCCATGATGCGCCGTGTGCAACACAACTCAAGTCCAGCTGCAGGGCATTGTTGGGTATCACCAGCGTGTTGCCTGGGGCATACACCACTGGATGAAAATGGAGCGGGATCCAGAGGAGAAGCCGTCCTTCAGGACCTACAACCCATCCCTCCTCATTCAGGATAGGAGAGGTTGGGGTTTTAGGATCTTGGAGAAAGGAAGAGGAGGAATGAAGGGCATGAGTGAGGTCGGATGAAAAGCATATGGTAGCTAGTTCGAATGGTTGGTGCCGGTTTAGGAAGTCTACATCCCACACCCGGATGGTCTTGTCTGCTGAGCCAGACACGATGCGTTTGCCATCAGGCGAGATTGCAACGGACAGAACGCGTCCGGTGTGCCCTCGGAAAGGGGCACCTACTCCCTCGCCAGTCTTCATATTCCACACCCGGACGGTCTGGTCATCCGAGCCAGACACGATGCGATTACCATCTGAGGAGATTGTAACAGCGTTGACATAGTCCGTGTGGCCTTGGAGAGGGGCGCCCGATAGCTTGCCAGTCCCAATATCCCACACACGGATAGTCATGTCCGCTGAGGCAGATACAATGCGACGTACATCGGGCGAGATTGTAACAGAGAGGACAGAACTGGTGTGGCCTTCAAGAGGGACACTAGATACCTTGGCAGTCCCTATATCCCACATCTGAACTGTCCTGTCATTTGAACCAGACACTATGCGATTTCCGTCCGATGAAATTGCGACGGAGCGAATCCAGCCAGAGTGCCCACTGAGAGGACATGCCTCGCCAGTCTTAATATCCCACACCCGGATGATCTCATCGTCTGAACCAGACACGATACGGTTTCTGTCCGGCGAGATTGCGACAGACCGAACATAGTCAGTGTGACCTTGGAGACTAACACCCGATGCCTCCCCATTTTCCGCACTCCACATGCGAATGCTCTTGTCCGCTGAACCAGACACAATGCCCTTCCCGTCCGGCGAGATTGCGACTGACAGAACAGAGTGCGAGTGCCCTTGGAGAGGGGCAATTAATGCCTTGCCAGTCTCTATATCCCACACCCGAACTGTCTTGTCATCTGAACCGGACACGATGCGATGTCCATCTAGCGAGATTGCAACAGAGTTAACGGAGTCCGTGTGGCTTTGGAGGGCGGCAACTGATGCCTTGCCCGTAATGGTGTCGGCATCCCACACCCGAATCGTCTTGTCACTTGAACCAGAGACTATGCGACTTCCATCCGACGAGATTGCGACAGACCAAACCTGGTCAGTGTGGCCTTGAAGAGGGGATCCTAATGCCACGCCAGTCTTCGCATCCCACACTCGGATTGTGTGGTCAGATGAACCAGACACGATGCGGTTTCCATCCGACAAGATTGCAACTGATATTACATAGTCAGTGTGACCTTGGAGAGGGGCACCCAATGCCTCGCCAGTTTCCATATCCCACACACGGATCGTCTTGTCATCTGAACCAGAGACTATGCATTTCCCATCCTGCGAGATTGCGACAGAATTAACACAGCTGGTGTGACCTTGGAGAGGGGCGCCCGATGCCTCGCCGGTCTCCATATCCCACACCCGAATCGTGTTGTCTTGCGAACCAGACACGATGCGTTTCCCGTCCGGTGAGATTGTAACAGACCAAACCTTGTCCGTGTGCCCTTGGAGTGGGGCACCAAATGCCTCGCCAGTCTTCATGTCCCACACTCGAATTGTCTTGTCTTCCGAACTAGACACGATGTGTTTCCCATTTGGTGAAATAACGACAGACCGAACACAGGCAGCGTGGCCTTGGAGAGGGGATCCTAATGCCTCGCCACTCCCCGCATCCCACACCCGGACTGTCGTGTCATATGAACCTGAAACGATGCGATGTCCATCTGGCGAGAATGCAACGGACGCAACAGATCGAGTATGGCCTTGAAGAGGGGCACACAACGCCTCGCCAGTCTGCGTATCCCACACCTGGATAGTTCCATCGTATAAACCACACGCGATGCGTTTTCTATCTGGCGACATTGCAACCGACAAAACCATGCCATTCGTGTGGATTATCATTTCCATCTGAGGCCAATTTTCGACATGGCCAGCAACAATGCGAGGGGTGCAAGGAAACTTTGCGGCGAACTTGCGAAACATTCTCGACTGCGTTGGAGCGAACGGGAGAGCGGACAAGTATAGATGGGGAGTGCTGCGTAAAATGGTGGCTGCGAAAGTTCGGACGAAACGCAGGGTATCCCTGGTGGCGTTACTAACATGCGTAAACTCGGCATGACCCTACGACCACCCAGCTACTCGTAAGAATTCATTGGCCAAAGAATGAGCTTGAGCTACACACCGAAATCCAACCTGCAATAGATGAGAGTGTCACTACCGAGCTACTGAGGCTTTTCATCAGAGCCAGTGCTTCCAACCACCAAAGAAGGCGCTCTCCATCGAAGAAAGCTTCAACTTCCTTAGCGAGTGACGATTCGAAGGACGTAGAGCTGACATGAAATCCCCAGAAACGACATGAGTATGATAGTTCAGCCGGAATGCATTCTTTGACTCGTTTTCTCCAAATCAGGGACAGAAGAGTTGGGCAAGTACGAGTTCTCCAAGGAGCAGATGTTGAAGCGAAGTCCATGCTTCATGACCCGAAGCGAGGTAAAGGCGAGGCCGCTCTGTACCGATGACACATCAACGAAGAAGTCAAGACTGCGCGATTTGTCTGTGAGGAAGTCGTAGAAGGACGCGTGAAGGGGACGAATGGGAGTTTGGGAATCTGTGGTCCCAGTCATCAGCGAGCCCATTGGCCCAATCACCTGGTCTACTTTGTAACGGTCTTCTTCACGCGGAAAATGTAGTGGCATTGTGGTCAACGTAGCCATGGAGAACGGTTCAGGTGATGTGATAATTTTGACCATCACCAAGCGAAACATGCCGATTGCGCCCTCATTCTCTGGGATGAGGTCTTTCAATGTGAGTCTATACATATCATCCAACAGATATTCTCCTGTTTGAGAGCTAGATGTTCCAGCGAGTACAGCTTTGTAACGGCCAATCGGATCCGCGCCCACTTTGTCCTTCTCATCATTGATGTATTTACAGGCAAGACGAGCCCATTCAAACAGGCCGTCAGATTTCTCAGCAAGCATCTTGAAGTGCCCATCGTGAAATACATGGCGTGGGCTGGCTAGCTTATCGGAGACGTAAAGGCGGATGTCATGTTCTGTGGACGCAGTCGAGATGCCATCAATGGGAATATGGCGAACATTTGACGCGGAGCCCAGGAAGTCGTCAATGTCCCGGAGTGGACGGGAAGTGATGAGAATACGGAAGTTTGCTGGAAGGTCGGCTGGCTGCGAGGAAGAAGTGCGCAACTTGCCAGTAAGCAGACGGAGAATCTCTTCCCGGGAAATTGCATCACCACTCTCGTCTAATGCATCAATGACAATTAGGACGGGTGCAGCGGCATCATGTTTATTCCAGGCCACTCGTATTGGTCCTACGACCAACTCCCGCCACTGTCTGGCGAGGGTCTGTAGTGCGCGTCAGCTCATTGTGATTGTGAAGCACATGCGCCAACGCTTTCCGCATGATAGGATTGCAATCGGCCAAGTCACGTGCAATTGTGGTGATTATTTTCTGGTGGAGTTGAGCCGTTCCACGTGTACGGTCGAAACAGAAGCAAGCTCCCAGACCCCCGAGCTCGTTAGACCAGTTGGCTATTGTATGGGCGATGGCTGATTTCCCTTTCCCTGCCGGTCCAGACAACCATAAGACACGCGGCACGTCTTCCCTAGTACTGCCGACCCAGGACTTGATGTCGGTCAAAAGCTCATCCCGAGTATCTGGCAGACAACACTTGGAAGTTTGCAGTCCGGCGTTTAGCTGCACACTCCATGCCACTGAGATCCTGAGCCTCGGCTAGGTCACGGATGGTAGAACGTCAGAGAGGTTTGACAGTGAGTTCGGGGCCGATCCTTACCTAAACCTGTCACGATGATCAGGGCGTCACCAAACGCTTGATCTCGGAATTGTTGCATGAGACCCTCGAGGGCATCACTATAACTGCGAATCTTGGCATCCGTGCTCCTGAAGATGTGCTTGCCAAGTCGTTTGCCTGTACAAAGAGACAAGAAACCACATTGAGTGCCAGGCAACGACACGGTGGTGCGGACCCACCGAAACTCTTCGTCTGTGAGTAATGGACGATGAATTCCGCGCATTCCAGCGTCTGTTTCGCTATCTGCGTGTATATCGGAATCATAGATGAAATTTTGGCCAATGCCTCCTTTTTTATCACTGAGACATAGACATTGGAGACCTTGGAGAGTAGATTGGATACGGCATCATCCAGGTCTGCTTGATCGAGAATCATCTGTCACCGATATATCCCTATTAAACTCGCGGTAGTGAGAACATGAAAAAAAACGCACTTTGGACGCTATAGTCAAGATACTTAATGCTGCCTTTGCATAGGGATGGAGCTATCCATGAGTGTCAGTAACGTACTAGGTATAAATAAGCAAATGCACATTTGCAATCTGGTCAGCAATGACTTGAAAGGTCTTCAGGGTACCAAGAATCGAAGAGAACGGGTCGATCTTATCGGCAATAGATTGCAGGTCCCCAGTTGCTGAAGCGGTATTTCGAACGATTCCGTGAATAGGGCTGATACCTGCGACACCTGTTTGGGCATGTGCGAGCGTTTCTGTCATAAGCGCCGTGTCAGGTGGTGATTCCGCCTGATGATGGGCCTTAGTAGATCATCAAAAGAGAGACAAGGCTGCTCGGACTGACCTTTGTGATGCCTGAATTGGAGGACCGGCCAGGATTCGGTTGGGGAGTGGAAGCGACGCCGACGAGTGATGAAGGATGCTGCAGGAGCAATTAAGAACAATCATCGCACACAGGCATGCAGAGTTGAGATTACACTTACTTGGGTCGTCTTAATGGGCGGGATATCGCTGGAACTTGCGATTGTGGGTTCAGGGTTGGGGGGACTGTCGAGCGCTTCGAGCGAACTTGTTAAGTGACTTGGGAAGAAACCTTGATAATCCCCGGGGAGATCCATTCCTCGAAGACGGGAGAGAGGACGGCTGAAATCATAAGATTCAGAAGCAACACGTAGTTGTAAAATCGAAAGTCCATACATCACTGGCTGCCCTGTGGCGTCTCTCCTCTGCAAATTGAGGGTTTGAACGTCTTCCTTTCAGCAATCTCCAGTGCTTCTTCCGAGGATTGTCTTCGTCCATGGTGTAAAATGGAAAGATAGTTGAACGTTGAGTATGGGTCTTTGGGTGTTTCTTAGTAACGAGGAAAGTCGTGGATGATACGCAAGGTGAACAGGCAGCTGCCGAACATGTGTTTTGAAGCGCCCATTATCGATTGGCTGGATTAGTATATCGATGTACATGCCGGAACCTCATCGCGATGGCTAAGATAGGTTAATCGGACAAAAGGCCATCAGGAGACCTCGGTTATCAGGCCTAGGTGTGAGTACTGGTGCAGTGATGCTCACGAGTCACAGGATTGGAAGGACCAAGGAAGGACAAAGTTCATTAACATTCATCACTACGGACTAGTCAGTAAGAGCAGTTAACAGAGCTGAGTCGAGTGAGCTTGGCCGCCTTTATTTGCGCATATTTGGTTCATGTCTAGTTTAGGCGTGACATCACCAGCACCGTGGAACTCGCACATCGGGGTTGTCGATATTTAGGATAGGTTTACACGTTGTACGAAATGTGAAGAAAATATTTGGAGTTTGAACTGACATAAAGAGGGACACATAACTTCAAATTTAGTCATCGTTGTGTACGAAATCCAAAATATGAAATATCCACGGCCATTTTTTCACTGACTATACCTCAACACAAACAAGAAATATAATTGGATTTCCAGCGTCTGCTTGAATTTTAAATTTAATTATCGCATAAAACTTCGTACGAAACTTGAAGTTTAATCCACTGCTATATGCTTGCCAATATTTTAAGTTTCATTGAACAATAAGGGACTACCAAAAATTTGAAATTTACGCTGGCAACAAAATGTGATGGCGAAACTTCAATAAATCGCCCCGATCATCGCCCGCTCATCACTCAATCGTCGCCCACTCATGAAGGACAAATGGCAATCAGACTAAAATGAATGTCTTCATTATCATACAAGTACAGCACAGTAAAAACTATGTCTGAGTCCAAACTACGCAAAATTTGTAAGTATGAATGAGAAAGGGAGTGAGGGAACTCTTACTTGATGCTCTTGTCATGAAATCATAGCTTGCTGCCGAAATGTTGCACATGATCTTGTTAGTAGCAGGTTGAAATTTAAGGGAGCGCTTCCATTGTGTGGAGGTCATTGGACCATTGGCGTCCTTAATGAGCGAATGTCGCATGCGAGAAACCCCTTCTTGAAGATTACCAAGACGTCCTTGGAACCAGTCTTCACAGCAAGCAGACCAAAAACCAACATTTAAGCCCGACACATTCCAAGCATTGGGCTGAGGCCACCATGAAACTATCTCCGGACTGTCACCTAGAAAGTATGACTATTAGTGCTGATGGGACTGAACTGTAGAAAGCTTACGGTGGTCTATGCAGTACGTTCCATACATGAAATCAATTTCCTCCTCCGATAACCCATTGTCATAGTAAGTCTGACCACCATTGCCAATCAATAGCTTGCCAAACGGAATGGCTTCAGTTGAAATACCGTTGAGGACAGATGGAAGGTGATTGAAACCAAGGCTGTGCAAGGCCAACCACCATATGAGTCCTCCATGCAGGAACGCAGCCCTCGCCCGGGGACAATTCATGAACTCATGGCATAGCTGCTCATACACGATATAATCAGCATATAGGGGATTGAAGGGGGGTCATCGATGCCCTAACGTGTAGGTACAAAGTTCAGAAAGGAGGCGACGCTGGTTGGGCGCAACACTCATTCGCTGTAAGGTCCTGAATCCGATGCCTCTTTGAAGCAAAGCTAACACAATCTGCTTCATGTCTGAGCCCCAATCACGGCACAGGCACATAACAGCAGTGATGGGGTTGAGGACAGCCAGAGTCCAGACTACAAGATTTGGGGACTTGTGGGGCTCAATTATATAATACCGACATTCCGATAGCTGCATGCGTGAGATACGAATATAAGGATGTGAAATTTGTAGAGACGGGAGGGGTCCAAGATCCCAAAGGTCAGGCGGGATTGTGTTCAAGTCAGACTCTTTCATGTTGACGAAACATGCAATGAACTTCGTGATGCATTGACGTTGTGGCTCTGTGATCGAACCCATTTCTGCTGATGAATCACCAAGGAGCTTGCAAAGTTGATCCCATCTGGCCGTTTTAATCCAGTCATTCGCTGGTAGGAATGATATGGTGGGTGCAGAGGTAGGGGCAGTGCTTCAATATCCGAAGTGATAATGCAATACAGGAACAAATCCTTTGATGTGTGTATGTCTTGACGAAAGTGAAACGTCGCTGCCGAAGTATGTGTATATATCATTGGCAAAACTGGAAGGGGGTGGAGGTGGAACCTCAGAAGGGGAAGTTATGGAGAAGGGGGGCATGATATCGTTGTCATCTTCGCGATCATCACCGTCAGGGATGCTAGTGGGGTCGAGTGCGAGACATAAGTCCCATTGATTGGAAAAAGAATCAAAGATCCTGGTGAACTTGTTGTAGTCTCCCCAGACCTCCTCAACCCTAGCCTTCGTGATGTGAGTGCGCAACATGAAATCATTGTAATCATCTTGGGGTTGCCATTCAAACACCCAAATCCTACTGGACTTGCCGGGAAGGCTGTGATTATTGGCCGAACATTGACGACTCAGACGAGCCTGTCGTTGAGACGGGGTCTCCTTCTCCTCCTTCTTCGTGTTCTGCAAGGCTTTGTGCGCAAAAAACGCCTGCCAATCTTCGCCATGCCTCTGCCCACTATTTTATGAGGAAGGGGAAAATGAGAGAGGTCTTGTTGAGGTTGAGTGGACAACGGTGCTGGCTGGCTCGACTCAGGGTCACACATATCATTTGACTGGGTGAGCCAAGAATGAGAATCGGACTGAATGCCCCATGCGTCATTGTTTTGCAATTCGCTCAAAGTAGCGCAAGTCGCTCCAGTGAGATTGTCTGCCGAGGGGTGGTAGCGCTTCCACATCTTGTTGCCGGAAACGTCAGGAGGCCAATGCACCCAGATTGGAACTTTAAAGTGTTCAAACATGATCACGTCCGTGTCCCAGGCCAGACTATAAGCACTATCAATGATCATACCATTGTGTGGTACGGCATCCGTAAGATCCCCGACAAATGTGCGAGAAAGTTCCATCACCCATGCAGATAGGATAGGACATTGTTAAGACCGTACTCAAGTAGTATCGGATCCGAAGGGCTTCGGCCTCAGCTCGTGCGCTGTGCCCCTTTCCCGAGTCTTGCCCCTTATTTCAGAGAGCTAAAGTATCGCGTATATAGAGTAACGGCCAATCCGGATCGGATCTGGACTAGAAACTAACGGGTGAGGACTGTCCGAAGACAGAGGCGGATATGTAGACTATAGGAATCTATCCTAAGTCTCGGAGTTGACAAGAGTAGCGTACTCAAGTCCGGATGGATAACGGAGGGACTCAGAGTCCAGACGGAATGAGTGCAATCTAAGATGATATTCGAACTGATCTACTACAGCGCATATACAAAGGTTTATATACTACGGATAGCTAACGGAATGATCCATAAGCAAAGGTGCGAGGCTATGTACGAAAGTATAAGCAAAGTCTAAGTGGAGCGTATTGGTAAGTTGGATGGATCACGAATCATGAACCGGGAATGAAGTACAAGTAAAAGCGGATTCGTAAGTGTAGCGGATCAGTAAGCATAGCGGATCAGTAAGCAAAGCGGAAGTAAAGGATAACCGGTATACCGGTGTACAGGAATACCGAAAGGAGATGAACGATAGTTAGAGTTATATGAACAGGAAATGAAATAAGAATCAAAGCGGATCTGTGGACCGGACGACGGATATGTTCATCGGATCTGGATCGGATCTGAGATCCAGATCATCGGATCTGTAACCGGATATATGGTATATGTCAGACATCGAGGGTCATTTGTTAAGAGAGAAGTCCAGGTGGGGGAGTCATTATGGGGTCGATACCGGCGTGCCATAATGAAGTATGTGCAGAGAGCTGAAATCCCTGAAAATAAATGCAATCAGCCATGATCAGCGCATATAGATGAAAAACATACCTAAGAATATGTCGCGAGATCTCAGAGCGACCTTCTTTGCCAACCTCGCATCGGCATGGGACCTCAGGTACCCATAGTCTTTGAGAGGTCTGGGGGCTTGGCCACACCAAGGAAAATGCATGTTTACTGCTAACCGTTGCGAGCACCACAGTAACTTCTGCTCTAGACTCTCCCATTCTCACCAAACATCTCCACGCAAGATATAGCAGCCATCGGGTGTAGACTCTATGGGCAAAGAGTAGAGCAAATGATTGAGGCATGCAAAGACAGCTCCATCAAAATTAGGGCATGCCGCAATAAGGGGAAACCATGGGCGTGTCTCGTAAGCCCACTGAGTGGTCAATGCATCTTTGATGCTGTCGGATGAAGAATCGGATTCGAGTATGGGATTCCAGGGTCGAGGGATAGGAGGGATCGTGGCAGGAAGCGAGGACACATTTAAGGATGTAAAAATTTGCCCTTTGTGCGTGATTACATGGAGCTTGGGAGTCACCATGGGTGCCATAGTGCTTTGCGATTAGTGGGAGGAGTGGGCGATGAAAGAAAGTGTGCAACAGTACAAACTGTTACACGCAACAGGCCGAGGATGGGTTCGAGAGAACACAGCAACAGTACAGACCATTGCAGGATCGAGAGAATGCGGAGAGCAACAGTTGCGTGCAGCCAATAACACCAGAACAAGCCTTGCAGCGGGGTTTAAATTTGAGGCGCCTAGTATACGCCACACAGAGGTAGTCGCGTGGAACACGCCAACGCCTAGCAGTACAGACCGCTAGGTGATGAGAGTCCAAGTCGAAGAGAAGAGAAGAGAAGACTCAGCAGTACAGATGGCTGAGTCCTAAATATAGATGGTACTAGTAGGAGTATGGGTTGACTGAGACTTTGAGTCGGTTGAGTTTGCTTTGCACGTGACTTTATTTGCGAATGTTTGTACCTTCTGATGAATTGATTCAGCCTTACACTTACTGATATCTATAATACTTAGCTTATACCTTGGGCCTCAACCTCTACCTGGCACAATGGTCTGTACTGTCATGTCATCCCTTATCCTCTCCTCCTCCTTCGACACAACGGTGGACTTCGACTTGTCGACGCGACGGTCTGTACTGTCACGTCGCCCCTTATCCTCTCCTCCTTTAACACAACGGTGGACTTTGACTTTAACTTCGACTTGTCGACGCGACGGTCCTGTACTGTCACATCATCCCTCATCCTCTTCTCCTCCTTCTACACAATGGTGGACTTTGACTTTGACTTGTCAACACAACAGTCTGTACTGTCGCGTCATCCCTCATCCTCTCCTCCTCCTTCAACACAACGGTGGACTTTGACTTTGACTTGTCAATGCGACGGTCTGTACTGTCGCGTTTCTGGACTTCGACTGGTGGATTTGACGTTCTGTACTGTCGCCGTGTCGTCCCTTATTCTCTCCTTCGACGCGACGGTCTGTACTATCGTGTCTGCTGGACTTCTACTGGTGGGTGCGACAGTCTGTGATACTGTCACCGACGTTCGATGAGTAGCGCAACGTTTCTGTGAATGTCGGTACGTGATTTGTCCAACTTTTCAGTGCTTACGCATGATGTGCGCGCTGCAGGATCAATTTCTACGGCTGATGGCTCTGCTCTTGTGCGCATGGGAGTATCACGATCGTTTGTGGCGTCAAGGCAGAAATTGCAGAGCCTGAGCTCGATCACCCTGAACAAGGGTTTTTAGGTGATTCTTCCATTCCTTCCTTCTACACATAACAGTAGGAGCTGATTCATTCTAAAATTGCATAGTACCCAACATCAATTTGCCTGCAATCTGCTCCCCAAAATTCAAACCAGGTCCTCTGACAGAAGGAGCCCAAGTCCTTTCTGATAGACTAAACGAAGCTCTCATCGCATAAGTTATCCCACTTCGTGTGTGTTTGACTTTGAACTCATGTCTTTTATTCTTCCCCGACACAGCTCAGGCGCACTTTTGTTATGTTCATTGTGCGTTCACCCCGGAAAAGCTGTTTGGATGCTTTATGTGGACTGCATGTGTATAAATTATGATGGCAATGTGTTTGATGCTGCACTGCTAGCCATGTTGGGCGCGCTTAGAAATAGTGAGTTCAACATGCTAGATGGATGCCGCATAATTGATGACACGAGCTAGCTACGCTGCCCAAAGCCACCTACAACGAAGAAACTGGGCGCACGACGTGTTCACAGAAAACTCGATTGCCAGTACAATTGACTCGAAATTTTGCTTCAACGTCTTTTGGATTGTTAGACACGTACGTTCTCTGCTCGCTTTATCAAATACATGTTATTTATACACCCATCCTCTACTCCTAGATCCCACGAGATATTACACCCTCCCATGCACTAGTACATCGTTCAACACTATGCTACCGCAACTCTCACCCATTTAAATGTTTCATCTGAGATTGATAACCTCTCGAATTGACGCTTTGTCAAACCCGCAAGCCATTCCTCGTTGTACAATGCTTTAGGTAATCTGTCCACTTCTGTTCTGGATGTCTTTGGATTCCCAGATGAGCGTATCCGTTTCATCGGCTTTGAACCTTGAGGTGCAAAAATATCATCATCCACCATTCTTTGGTGATCAATAATATCCAATTCCTGTTCGATTCGGACGGCGCCAAGTCATGTTCTTGACACGAAGAACTGTCTCGATATCGTTTTCGACGTCACTCTCCTCCGAACTCATGCCGCCTTCTCCTAACGTCCTGACCAGTTGCTGAAGCCACTGCCAGGCCGGGAGGTCTTCCTCGTTCTTGTCGGTCTTGTACTTAACGAGATGGTTAAGAACCGTAACTCTGCGAAGATGTTTCTGAGAAGGCATCAGTACCCGAATAATATGAAGCTCTTGAACATACATTTTTTCGACGCGTTGTCTGATGAGTCACTTTCAAAGCCTCATCTTTCTTCGTGATTAGCCTCTGTTCCACCTCTGCAGGAGTCTCCAATCTGCCCTTTGCTGTAACCTTTGGTTGTGCAGCTGTCCAGACTGTACGCAGGCGCTTGTAGCGGTCTTGAAGAACTTCCCTAAAATACACCTCTGATCTTCGGAATGGCCAGCTCTCTTGGTCACCCCTTCTCTGCAATTCTTCAAGGAGCAAGCCAATGACTTTATCGTTCCAGGGGCTTTTGGGCCCACCTTTAAGATCAAAGGCGAGATGTTTGCAGTTGGGACCTGGGCCGTCTTTATATTCGTATGCATAGACGTCCTCATGACTAGCTGGCTCATGGAGCATGAAATCGCTGTCTTGAGAAATGCTGAAACGTCCTTGAAGAGACGTTGCACTTCTCCCTATACATCACTGTAAGTCGTAGCCTCCATACCATGTTTTGGCTTACCAAAAGAAAGTCTCTTTCATAGCTTTTCTCAGCCGCCTTCTCTTGCCGGAGTTCTTTTTCCTCTACCTTTTTTCTCTGGGGACTGTGCTTTTTGGTGAGTAGAAATTCTTTGTCGATTAAAACGTGTCTTAGTGCGGCTTCTACACCTCTTGCAATCGCATCTTCCATCGTTGTAGCAGGCTGTGTATCGTGTTGTGGAGGTAGTAGTACGTCTTGTTTGGATGAGTGTTGCTGAGGTACTTCCTCTCCGTCAACCTACTACTATGTAAGTTTAAATCACAGTCAATGACATCAGGCGCTTACCTCCGATACTACCGATACAAGGCGAACTCTGTGCGATATTCCCCGAGTTCTTTTTATTCTCTTAATTGCATCCAAGGTACCTGGCCGTGGTTTTGCGCATGGAGATGGTTGTCCTACATCTCCCGGTACAGTGGGGTTGTTCATATCTACATCCTCGTTCTGAGACCTGTGGCGCCTGGAAAATCTCTGTTCCATCTTGGCCAGCTCGCTCTCTTTTTCTGCCTGGTAAGTATTTCAGCATGTTTTCATTTATATACAAAACATGTTCTCACCTTTAACTTCAGCACTTCTTGCTGAAACCTTCGGTCCATCTCGGCGAGTATCGCACTCTCGCACTCTCAAAGCTGTTTATTGTTATCACACCATTTTCCTGTCGGATTACCCGCCTCACCTCTTCGTTTGTCTTTCTCTTCAACTCTTCCTCACGCTGGGCTAGTTTTTCACACAGCTCTGCTTCTCGCTGCGCCCGTTCTTCTGCCAACTGTCCATGTTATCAACTGTTTTTCCTGTCAAATTATTCACCTTACCTCTTCATTTGTCATTCTCTTCAACTCTTCCTCATGTTGGACCAGCTTTTCACCCAGCTCTGCTTCTCATCGTATTCGTTCTTGTGTCAAGTGGTCGTGAGCGTCCTTGTGGATTTTTACCATGGTGGCCTCTATTCCTTCGCGATTAGCCTGGTTGAGTACGTGCTGAGTTTCTCTAATATGTTCTTCAAGTTTCTGCTGCTGCTGGACACGGGTCCTCTGTCATAGTCATCAGCGTACATCTGGTGGTCACATGCGGCAGCAGGACTTACTTTGATTTCTTCCTGGGCCTTTGCTAGTTGCTCTTGCCACTCTCTCAGAGTTGTTTCCCATTGCTGTTTCATCTCGTTCATGTTTTGCTCATGTTCAAGTTTTTGTTTTTCCACTTGCTACAGAGGCCACGTGTCAGATATTGACAATGTGTAGTGAAATACTATGAACCGTTTGCATATTGTGAATCACTTCCTCCTGACTGTACACAGTTGTACGTAGTGTCTGTGAGTAGTCGACTTCTTTGAAGCGATGCTTGTCAGGCAGCACCTGATCAAACTAAGTCTAACATCATTAACCTTGAATCATACTACCTAGATGTACCAAATCGGCGACTCGCTTTTCCCTCTTGTTGGGCAGAGTGGTCCTTGTTGGGGGCTGGCTTGTGACATTGTCCAAGTCCATCGTGGAGGCCTCTTGCGATACCTAGAACAGACACTGAGCCCGGCATGATTCATCGATCGCTCGATGAATGTGGACGTACTATGTATTTTGGTGTGTCAAACTGGGATTTGGTCTGACTCTCAGCGTCTTCCATATCGTTGTCATCAAATAGGTCCGTATCACTGGCTGTTTGTATGTTTCCTGCTCAATGTGAAACATGGACATGATGCTGTGTTTTTGACATGGTAATGGGAGTCAGCGTCATCAATGTTTAAATTTTGGGCTCGGCTTGGATCCTACTTATGTATGTTACCATTATTGTGTTTAGACTTTTCGGTCACTTGTCATATCCCGTATTCCGGACCTACGTCTGATGATGTTCCCACGCCTTCCGGACACCTTCCGGATGCACATCCGGACCTCCATACCCTTATCCATGACACCATACCCTTATCCATGACACCATACCCTTATCCATGCCTTCAGTCCTCCAGTCCACTATCGGTTTGGATCCATACACCTTCGTACATCCATATATCAATACCTTCGGACCTCCGCAGCTAAGCCTGCTCCATCCACCCTTAGTCCTATCGGATCCGAGCTCATTCCATCTTGGACTCTACTTCCCTAGACTATCGGTCTATATCCATGATCCATATCCTAGTCTCGTCTTCACCTAGATCTCCAGATCCGCTCATCCGATATCTCTAGACCTCCGGATCCGACCTATACTCATATCTGAGGCCCAAACCTTCAATCAGCGTCTATCTCCTTATGGTAATCCCCTTGACTCCGGACTTCGGTTATCTGTGTTTCCGTCTTGCTTATTGATCCTTGTACTCTGTTCATATCTGAGTTCATTTACTTATGTTCTGTTCATACTTACTAATATGTTCCCACATGCTCATGCATAGCATTTGTGTTCAGCTTACCAATCCTCTCGGATCCCTTCCAGTATATAAAGATCTGTACAACTCCTGTAAAGTTTCCTTAGTTCGAATATTGCCTTAGACTTTGCTCTGTATCAACATAGACTTGCTCTCTCACATCTTAGACTTCACTCATTCTTGTCTCGGACTTTGGTCCATCTTAGTCTGACCTTTCCTTAGGCCTAGGGAAGGATTCCCTAGGCCGACTTTCCGGTCCTCCGTATTTATCCTTCCGTCTATATCCATGCTTAGGGATTGATTCCCTAAGCGAAGTTTTGCCTTTCCGGCACTTCCTGTCTTTCCGAGACTTCTGTCTAAACCCCGTCTATCTGACTCTACCATAAGTGTAGTCTACCTCTGTTTGTTTCTACTCCGGACCTTGTCCATAGTAGCCTTTCCCCTCCTGTCCTAATCCTGTCCACTCCTCCGGTCCTCGTAAACCTTCGGACCTTCGGACGTCATAACCTTCGGACGACGTAACCTTCGGACATCTTAACCTTTGGACCTCCGGACGTCCTGTCCTTCGGACCACTCCTCTTATCCTATCCTGCTTTGGACTCTGTCCCTTGCAGCCCATCCTCTATGTGTTTCTATCTAGGGAACTTACCTTGGGAAGTCTTACCTTCGGATCTGATACAGCGGATGAAACTCCTCCGGAGTTTCCTATACTCCTCCGGAAGTTTCTCGCACTCATCCGGAAGTCCTCTAGCACTCTACTAGAGTAGCCAGCCTCTGGAAGTCCTTTGGACTTCGTCGGATTCCATCTGGACTTCATTCTGAAATTAAGGGCACGTACTTGGGTAAGGGGCACAGCACATGAGCTGAGGCCAAGCCCTTCAGATCCCGTCTACCCTTGAGCTATGGTCTTAACAGGTGATGCAGTTGTTATGAGGATTGGTGCTAGCGCTGGCTCTGTTGTGAACATGCGAGGCAGGGACAACTCGCTTGCAGACTTCATCATGCATCGGTAAGCATCATTACTGGAAGTGATTCCAGTCCTCATTGATGAAGTATTCATTAGTTTTATACGAAGTATTAAACATTACCCTCAAGCGAAGCTCCCACGTACTCTCACCGTCGTGAAACCCTTGAGTACTCAGGTAAACCACCAGTTGGCTTCCAGGATCATCATCAGCAAGGTAGTTTGATATGAAGTAATATAATGATTTGTATTCAATACATTATGAAGTTCGCCGTGATGGCACCATTTTGTCACAAGCATCGTGAACGCTAGTACACAAGAATAGAATAAACTTGATATCAGGCAAGACTTCATTGAAACTTTAAACGAGACTTACATAAGGTTAAGCGCTTTGCCATTCCGTTAGAAGATACATGAGTTACACATCTATGTGTCTTCATCGGGAGCAACGATCCCTAGTAATTCAAGTAAACGTAGTACATGGGGTATAGTGTGAATCTATTTTACTGTAGATTAGATCGATATCAGTTATATTACCCCTCTTTCATGAATTTTTCTTGCTCTTGGACTTGCCCACGACCATCCTTGCTTGCTTCTGCCTAGCATGACCTGATGTATATTTCAAATGCATCATGATCATATCATTCAGCGGCCAAAAGCCCTTGTAGTTTTCTAAGTCCGGGAAAGCATCAACAGACTGACAAATAATAAATTCTCGGACAATTGCCATTTGTGGTCTACTTACTTTGTCGCGTACAACTTTCAGGAGTGCATGGTCTTGGATGAAGCACACTTGGTTGTATCGAGATGTTCTTCAATGAGGTTGTGCATAAATTTCTTGTGCTTATGAGCAAATAGCACGTTGTGGTGAGAGCACGTCACTCACCTTGAACTTAGTATATGCCCTTGGCGGTTCCAGTCTAAAGCCTCGGTTAAGTGTGTATCCTCCACGCCCTGGACGACCTGGTTCAACCAGGGGCTTGTATTTTGAATCGTCCGATAGACTCTCAGTCGAAGTTGAGGAGCCACTGTCCGACATTGAATCTAATGAACTCAAAGAATCCA